>NC_089746.1:59461511-59474011 GCF_040412425.1 Macrobrachium rosenbergii | reverse complement strand
AGGAAGCTGTAAATGATTCAAGAGCCTATGCAAAAAAATAAAAAAGTGATATCAACGTAACGCACTTGATTTTGACTTTCTTTCCTCTGCGATATCAAAAATATTTTTTCCAAGCACTTTTGCATGACAGACAAATCTTTTTACTTTATCAACTCCTCTTTCCTCTGGTAACCTTATATCCCAGCAAGGAGCTAAGAGAACTGTCTATTTCTTCTGAAACACAAAACGGAGGATCACTGGGTCACTCAAGATGGAGTCTTAAACCTTATCTTAACACGAGGTCACATGTTTGCAGTTTCAGGGTACGTTCTAACACGATCACGTTTTCTGGTAATGTTGTCACAAGATCACATTTTATGACCATAATGTGGCATGATCGTACTTTCTGAACAATGTGCCACACCATCATCTTGTTTCTAGAACAATAAGTCCCATGATCTTGCTTCCTGAACAGTGTCTGTAGCTCATGTTTTCTGAATACATTGTCACTCTATCATGTTTTATGACCCCTTTTAGTATTCTACGAAGGTAGCATTTTGGCCAGAGTCCCTCTCATGTGCATTTCAAGCTAGACATAACGTTACACATATGATTTCGCAATATTCATGGGCTTCCAGATGACATCACCATTTAGATTTGTCGTGCACGAGGCTATGCAAGCATTATCAGACGGTGGGTTCAAAGAATGTATTTTAAAATCTGAAGCAAATGTAAATAACCAGGGCTTTTGCATAACAGAACTGCATAGGATCTCCGGAATATATATTTGTTTTTATATTATGGGGACGTTTTGCAGTACTATCATATAGCTAAGTCTACGGTGAACTAGTACCTTTTTTAAACCTGTACAGAAATTTTCTGTTTTATTCATAAGGAACCAATATAATTTTTGTAAAAAGAGAAACAAATATGTGAGGGGGAGGGTGTAAATTTATATATAGTTCAATCATGTTAAAAATTTTTCCTACAGTAAGATGAGGCATTTTAAACGCCAGTGTTAAAAGTTGCCAGGTACACTTTTATCTAATTACTAGAAAATCATATGAAAATAATTTTGAATTAAAACACTTTAATCAGCCCCCTCCAAAGCATCTGAAAGCAAGATATGAAAGTGAAACATAAAACCTAATCAAATAAATAAAATCTCTGATGGTAATTAGATTATGCTGAAGCACGCGATAAACTGTAAAAAACTGCGTTGATAATATGACTCTCATGGCAGTATCAGGCAAACACATGATCACATCATGAAGCTGATGTTAGTTTCAGAGGCTAGAAAATGAGCCATGGTAAATTAACCTAAAAAACACACCATTAATTTGATTACCCCTTTTTATACCATTTATTATTCCTGCTGTAATAGCAGAAATTTATTTACTGAAAAACTTAAACATGCAGCAATGTAGTGAAGTAATTACAGTTAATATCACGATAAAATACAGCATTCGTGCATTCATGATTAAATTCATTAAAGAGGCAAAAGGATAATGAGATAATTACTCGTATATATACAGTATATATATATATATATATATATATATATATATATATATATATATATATATATATATACACATATACATATACAGTATATATATATATATATATATATATATATATATATATATATATATATATATATATATATATATACATATACATATACAGTATATATACATATACTGTACTTACACACACACACACACACACATACATATATATATATATATATATATATATATATATATATATATATATATATATATATATATATATATATATATATATATATATATATATCATCATGACATCACCTCAGTTCCCATAAGTCTTCGCCCAAGAATCCCCTCATTTAAATCGACAGAAAGAAGCGAGACAAACCACCGGATATAATTTACATTTTGTTATGAAAACGCCGTCTAAATCAGTCTTTCTTCTCCCACTCAATCTAGGGCTCCTAATTCGTTTCTGTCAGGAGGGAAAGTTTCCAGAACTTCTCAAGGGAAGATCAAGTGGAAGGTTTGGTCTTCGGATTCTGTCGTCGTAAGGATTCATCCAAACTTCCTCTTTCTTCGGAAACTTATAAAGTTATTTGATTATGAATTTCAATCCAAAGTTTATGGATAATGTGAGCTGAAGGCGGAGACAAAATAAATTAACTTTAGACAGGGATACTACTCAGTGGATTTTTTTAGGTGAGCTAAAATTGGTGGTAATAGGACGTTTAAAAAAATTATTAAAGTTTTTACTTATAATTAATAAAAATGAGGATTCGAATATATTGTGGGTGATTTTTTTCAAATTAAAGTACTCGAATTTCTTTATATCTGATATTTTTTTTATCAAAACGAAAATTTCAGAATCACTCGGAAATATGTTTGGTGAGGTCCCTAATTGTAATTCAAGTTTTAAAATGTTTTGTTTACAATAAAAGGATATTTCCTAAACAAGTAATTTCAGAGAAGCAAAAATCAACAAAAATATATACATAACTAACTCTGTAAAGGGTTTAGACATCCTTGACCAATGTGCGGTCGTTGAAAACACAAATTTTGTGAATTTCCTTATGACTTAGACACCTTAGGCTACTAACGAAGCAGATGGCACACGTACAGGCACCTAAGAGTCTTACGCATGTTAAGGCTGAAAAAACAATATATACTTGATCACAAAAGTTGGTGATTCGGTTATATTTAGTTATTTTAGCCAAGAACTTGCGTTAAGGCAGGCTGAATGTGACTGCAGTGTTTTGAAGTGATTACGAGGCCTGGCGAGAACCTTTGAACGCTGTCATTAAACGACGAAATATTTGTATTTCATTATGAATTTGTTTACATTTTAATTTTTTGAGTAACGAGTAGTTGATTTAATAATCCCTTAATGAACTAAAAGACTTTGTAAACATAGAAAAATACACATAAGCAATTTACGGACAGCGTAGTTCAACGACCACCTCTGTCCCCCTACGGCCAAGGTCAGGCATTTTTTCCTCCTTTCGTTTTATCTAGAACTTATAACCTTTCCTTACTTTGGCAGGTAAGAATACTGTCACCTTCGTTGCTGAGTTGTTCCCTTTTCCTTTTTTCTTCCTTTTCTTCTCCTTTTGTCTGGCTAGAAAAAAGTATTTGATTCTCCATATCACTGGAGATATATATATATATATATATATATATATATATATATATATATATATATATATATATATATATATATATATATATATATGTGTGTGTGTGTGTGTGTGTGTGTGTGTGTGTTTCTTTCTTGATCCCATTTATAGCATGGGGAACTTGGCTGCAAACCGCAAGTGATCCACAAGTCTGCAAACGTGTATTGAACGCAGTTCCACTCAGCTAAGTATCCTCCTTTGGCTATTTGCGAAATCCGAAAGCATATGTATGTGCGTGCGTTTGTGACCGTTGTGTGTGTGTGTGTGTGTGTGTGTATGTGTGTGTATTCGCGCATGCACATTTGCCTGCTTGTTTATACACTTGCATAGGGTTCTCTGATTTGATGTCTTGGGACTGGATCAGTCACGACTATAAAAAAATTTTGTTCTTAAATAAATTCTAGTCTTCTGCAAATATTCTAAGTAAAAGAAATTAGGAGAATATAAATGTAAAAAAACGCATCTTTCAGAACATTAGGCTATGTGAACACGGTAAACAACCTGCCTCTGAATTAAAGTGGACTTTCAGTGAGGAATGATTTCTCAAAGCCTGCCCTCTTACCCTTCTTGGAGAATTCTCCATCAGTAATATTGGGTCAATCGATTATATCATTTCATGCGGAGCAATTTGTAGATTGCTTTCCCCGCTTAAAGTTACTCGGTATGCACTCAATGAAATTGCCAGTAAACTTCAAACTCTTTGAGAGCTATTTCATTCCATCTTTTTTAAGAGTCTCAGGGGGGGAATTCACAGTCATTCGTAGACTACATGGTGTCATATCATATACACTTTTTATTTTTTCCCGTAAAACTAATCGTGACATTAAAGCAGAAAAAGATGAAAAAATGTCAGGCTTCAGTTGTGTAAAAATTTTATTATATTTCTTTGTCCTTTTAAAAAACAAAACACACAAACAGATAGGACTTTTATATTAAACTCTCGAATGTGGCAGGAAGAGGGTGGGAATCGAAATGGTCAATGTCACCCAATTATTATGCATCAGCAATAATCATAAGAGTACTCATTACGACATACCATGTAAGTTACTTGGTTTTCATGTCTTCAAGTGTGTCGTTTCTATGGCATATGCTTGTTCTTCACTGACGTTTATAAATATATAAATATATATATATATATATATATATATATATATATATATATATATATATATATATATATATATATATATATATATATATATATATATATATATATATATATATATATATATATATATATATATATATATATATATATATATATATATATATATATATATATATATATATATATATATATATATAACGTGTGTTTTGTATATAAAAGCGAAATAACTTGAAATGTATACCCTAATGACTACTTTCACGATTATTTCTGATGCATATTATTTAGGTTCCACGGCTATTCATATACCTATTCGATTCTCAACCTCTTCCTACTACACTCAAAAAGTTTAATTTTTCTTCAAGTCTTCTGTTCATGTGCGTATGTTTTTTTTTTCCTACAAACGTACAATGAAATTTAACACAATTATTAGCTTAAATGAAGAAATGAACTTTTGTAAGTTGCATCATTGTACGAGGTCTCATCGTAAATTCCCTTTTGCAGTTAGCACAGAGCAATGATCTACTCCAAGTGATTATATATATATATATATATATATATATATATATATATATATATATATATATATATATATATATATATATATATATATATATATATATATATATATATATTATGTATATAGATGTACATGCATGCATGTGTATGTGCGTACATTAATAGGAATATACCTAATGTGATTTACCATCAACAAAACGCGTCTCTGGCATAACAAAACAATATACAGCGTTAAATAAAGAGAAATAGCTGGAAAGCAACTATTGACAACGTCAACACTATCATCACCATTTCAAAGACTAACAAGTACAAAATGCGCCGAAGGAACGAGTTTTCTGTACAGCTTATAATGAAGGCCACCGAAAATAGATCTATCTTTCGGTCGTCTCGGTATAATGATGTATGAGCCGCAGCCCATGAATCTTTAACCACGGCCCGGTGGTGGTCTGTCCTATATCGTTGCCAGGTGCATGATTATGGCTAACTTTAACCTTAAATAAAATAAAAACTACAGAGGCCAGAAGGCTGCAATTTGGTAAGTTTGATGATTGGAGGGTGGCTGATCAACATACCAATTTCCAATCCTCTAGCTTCAGTAGTTTTTAAGATCTGAGGGCGGACGGACAGACAAAGCCGGCACAATAGTTTTCTTATACAGAAAACTAAAAAAATAAAAGTACCGTCCATAATTATTACCAATAGGAGAATGAGGAGGTCTCAAAGCGCATTCCACCATCTTTGGGGGAGAGGACGAGGCAATAACTGGGAAGAGGAAACTTCCGATGAGACCTCGTACATGAATGCAACTTGCAAAGGATCATTCCTCCATTGAAGCGATTTCCTTTTAAGCCATGATGCCACATGCCTGATTAAGTGGTGCAATAAGTTCTCTAGCATGAAACTTCCAGTCACGTAATAATGGAGATCTAGAGAGTAATTATCTCCAAACTGTGCCATATACATTTATATGAGGATTATATTTGAATGAATGCGTTCGGCCTTCAAATTTATTTTACATGAAGTAGAACTATCAAGATCTCTGTAAATGACTTTGCCTATTTATTCATGTGACCAATAGTCGTACAAAGACTGAATGGAAGGTTTCACAAAACATAAACAGAATAAAAGGAAGGACTGACTTTTGTAAACCGAAAAAAAAAAGGAAAACGACGATCTTGCTTTCACTGAAATCTGATACACATATTGTTTGTAATACTTTAACAGATACCATAATATTATTTTGCAATATAATGAAAATTCAATAGTTAATAAATGTTTATATAAGTATATATATATATATATATATATATATATATATATATATATATATATATATATATATATATATATATATATATATTAATAAATGCTACTGGATTTAGACAAAATTATCTCTAAGAAATCAGGAAAGAATAAGTGTTCTCCCCTACTAAGCACAGTGAAAGCAAACATATTCTCTAATTCCCAAGACACGGAAGCTCAACCATCATGGGACGTAAATTAACGGAGCAAACAGTAACAGCAACATGACTGAGGTTGTTCAGCCAATAAACACGCACGCGTCATAAATATCCCCTTAATTCTGGGTCAACCAAGGTTAGTTCCATATAATCATTTGCATAACTGAGATGAATTTGAGTAAACAATTGCAACCGCGCTCTAAACAAAATGATTGTGAAATAAAGTCTCTAAATGCTGATAAGATGGTAATCTTTTTTACGGAAAGTTTCCAAGAAATCAACTACATCATACTTTAAATGACAGCTCAATAGCAATATGTCAGCGTCCTCTATACATCAAGCACCATCTTCATCTGCAACAGATGTGTTCAGGCGCTCAATTTTGATACGAAGATCCTTGCATTTTACCTCTTATCCCCACCATCAACACGGTGTATTTGAAGTGCCCCAATCCACAGAGTGGCGTGAATAGCAGTGTTTTATCTAGAATCGTCGAATGGAAGGCAACAATAGAATATAAATCTGGGATCGCTGTAAACGATCAGACTCTTGATCTCGACCCATTTGAACACTTCTGAAAACAGATTTTTTATTTACTTTCTAAAAAGTTATGTTGCAATATTATGTTGTGGATGTCGTAGCTTTTTCTTTTGTTTATTGTTATATTCTGTAAGTTTTTAATATTCATTGACAGGTGCCAATTATTTTCATCCAACGCCCAATGTTTTCGAGAATGTTGGAATTTATATATTTCTTTAATCTAATTGTTTTGTAACGAAGATACAATTTATAATAAACTAAAAATATAACTATCTTTTTTTTACAAGACTCCTTCTTCGAGAACTGTAAATTCAGCAAAGGGTAAAATATACAAAAAGAATAATTGTGTCCATAAATTCACGCTTATACGCACGCGCGAGAGTGCAAGTACAAACATTTCCCTGTGTATAAACATGCATATATGCACTCACAGGTGGAATTACTACCGTACTGCGCTCTCCTAAATCAGTTTAGAGAAAAAGAACAGAATCCGACACACCTTTGAAATTCCCAACGCTGGAGAAGCGACATCGGGAACTGCCCCCTATGCACAAGGCATCTAAGGCTCAGTATCCCATCCGTAACGTCTCTCGCCCAGGCCGGATCTTATACTTGGCTTTACCTAATTTTTTCGGCGAATGGAACAAAGTGATTTTATCGAGAGTCGTAATTAAAGTCGGCATTTTCTCCCTCGCTCTCCTAAAATTCACCGCCTGTTGCAGCAAAGATAAAGTTGGTCATATTTTCCTCGCTCTCCGCGTCTGCATGCAGATTAAAGTTGACCTCTGGAGGTGGGCTTGGTGGTCCATTTGACGTTTATACACACACACACACACACACACACACACACACACACACACACACACACACACACACACATATATATATATATATATATATATATATATATATATATATATATATATATATATATATATATATATATATATATATATATATATATATATATATATATATATATATATATATATACACACATGTATGTGTGTGTGTGTCAGATATACGCGCTTGAATTTTTTATTCACAAATATGAAGCCCCAAATATTCAATGGGTGAATTATGATTGATAAGCTCTTCGTCCCGGCAGGATTCGAATCCTTTCCTAGTTCCGAAACAACGAAACACCGTGACATTTTTCCGTCAAGAACAGATAAATGGACAGAAAAACGACCAGAGCCCTCTCTGCATTATTCACTCTTTAACTGCTAAACCACGAATGAAATCATATGCAGCCCAGTTCCCCAACATTGAGATTTCATTTGCAATTACAGAAGGTTTATCGTCAGCTTGTCGACCGCCCCTAGCAACAATCTTCCGTTTCCCGTATCTCTGGCACCCATCTATCTACCTCATAATAGGTCTCGCCCCCTTCTTTTCAACCAAAACTCATTTCACAACAAAATCATCACCCATTCTCTCCACATGACATAACCTTAGAATACCGTGACCCATCCTTTCACCTGTAATGAGTTGTTTGCTACAGCTACATAATATCTCCACATTCCTTACCCTTTCAGAGATTCCTGCTCTGCCTGTAATGGAGAAAAAGATTTATTTTCTTGTCATTTGTTCTCTCATTTGCATTCAACGTCCTAACTTCACTTCCATACGGAATGATACCCTCAACAATTCCTTCATATATTCACATATACGTGTGTGTGTCTGTGTGTACGTGCGCGTGCGTCCATACGTTTGCTTGTGAGCTTGAATGTAAATTTATAAGTAAAAAAGAAAAAACGCTTTGTATATTACAAATCTGTTACTACATTGTCACAGTGAGAAGTGACAAGGACATACAGATATGATACACGCCGGAGGATTAGAGAGAAGGTACCAGTATTTTATATGCAGATTTACTTAAATTGAGCAACAGATGGCGTGGCAAACTACATCGTGTTTCCAGCGTTGGTATTTAATAGGTATTCTCTAACTACACCCATCATTTCTTTTATTCATTATAGGTGGTCGCAGAGTTCTTCGTGTATGTAAGAAAATGTTAACACATGCCTGAGGAAATTATTACATTAAATATCATAGGCAGGCTTTTTAATATAGTAAGGCATACAAAGTATACTTACTGATTATTTCTATCAAGCTTAGAAAAGAGGAAAATCCACTTTTGATATATGAATAATATTGCAGGCTATGCACAAATAAACAAAATTGATTTGCATATGTCCCTTCCTCTTGTATTATTATTGATATTTTCTCTGTATTTTGATCTTTTTTCATCAATACGATTCGTTAAATGCTATATCATGAAAGCATAATGACATAATTATTTCTGAATTATCACTACACTTTCATTGTCGTTTACATTAATTTTAATCTTTATCATTACTTAACATAATCTCATGTGTATGGCTGTTTGATCTCCTCCCATATATAGTGTCTTCGACAAAATCTGTAAGAAAAGTTTTGTAAAGGATTATGGAAAAAGATACTTCTATGTAATTCGATACCAATTTCTCATTCTTTTAACCATTCACTTATGCATTTTTTTTTTTTTGTAGTTTAGACATTTTTCGTCTTTCCTCATGTTTTATATGTAAATGTAATATTAGAAAAGTTTCCTATGTAAATGCACTCCAATTCTTTTACAGTTTCCGTCATTCCCCCGCAAATTCTTTCCGTGTGATTTCGCAGGAACTAAGTTGCAAAATAAGTTTGATTCTTGTCTCTCTCTTTCTCTCACTCTCTCAGCCAGGCTTATATCTTTCTCTTAAAGAGGCTCTCGCTTTTCCTTCTCCTCTCTCTCTCTCTCTCTCTCTCTCTCTCTCTCTCTCTCTCTCTCTCTCTCTCTCTCTCTCTCAGTCTGGACGTAATCCACCGGTGGTTAATTTTCCTCCCAGACAGAGTCTCCCGCAACTTCTTCGCTGGAAATCTACGAACAACTTTAAGTCTCTCAACTTGAGTTTGAAGGCTGCTGGTCCCTACTTCCCGACACAGGTTTCCTATTTTATCTGTTTCATTACTTTTTGACCTAATTTGAGAGGCGGGAAATGATCAGGTTAGCGCGGCAGTATCGTTGCGTGGCTTTGGTTTCAAGAGGTCTTAGTTATTTTCTGCTTTAGGTGATCATATATATATATATATATATATATATATATATATATATATATATATATATATATATATATATATATATATATATATATATATATATATATATATACATATATACATATATACATATATATACATATATGTAAGTATATACATATATGTATATTCTTAATATTTTCCATCAAAAGGTTTTCAAAAGGGAACTATTGTCACTGTCTTCCATTAATTTAGAACTTTTACATCGAGAAAATATACCTTACAAAGCCTGGTCAGCAACTCAGTGGCTCCATTACCCGAGTGCCGCAACATTACACTTTAGTTCCCACAACTCCATATGCCTCTCTACTCTAACTGCATTTTTGTTTTCAATAAGATAGTCCCTGAGACCCACGAGATTCGTTTTTGCCAGAAACGCCATAGGGATTGACCATAGAATCTTCTTCTCCCCTTTTACACATTCTTATGGAACAACAATGACGATTGAAAAAGCCCAACTCGTGCCAAATTTGAGAAGCAGTGTCGAAGAATATGTTGAAGCACCCGATATGAAGGTGTATTTAGCAGTTTCAACATCCCGCCTGCATATCGAACACCATCCTAAGTAAAAGTATACCTTAGTCTAACCAGACCACTGAACTGATTAACAGCTCTCCTGGGGCTGGCCCGAAGGATTAGACTTATTTTACGTGGCTAAGAACCAATTGGTTACCTAACCACCAGACCTACAGCTTCTTGTGGAATCCGAACCACATAGTGAGAAATGAATTTCTGTCACCAGAAGTAAATTCCTCTAATTCTTCATGGGCCGGTCGGAGAATCGAACGCGGGGCCAGCAGAGTGCTAGCTGAGAACGGTATCCACCCGTCCAATGATACGCCATCCTAAGACATTTGATGAAAGAGCCAGAGGTTGTCTAGTTTTCCTTACCAATGTATCCAAATAAATGTATCTGTTCTGGATCATTTATGGCACTCCATCCATCAAAGCTGCTGAGAGGATGTGTCGGGTCCTAGCTACCCAGCGATATGCTTAATAGGCCCAGATTAGTATAGGCCAAAGCACTGCTAATCTGTCCTAAGGTTTTCTCCGTCTAAACTAGAATTTTTACATTTCCTAGTAGCTCGGGGACATAATCTCATTATGTACACATTTGTCCTAACCTTACAATTCGTTTTACTGTGGATGATATACCTATTCATTTTTAATTTCTAAAGAAATTATATATCGTTTTCCTGTGACGGCCCCCCTCTTTTTCTGTGAGGTGGCTGATCACTGCGACGCTACAGAAAGTTGTAACGATTTACATTAGAATCAGTGACACCGAGGTTGTTGTTATTATTTCCCTTAACACGTCTCAGAGTGAGTCTCAAGCCAATGTTTGAATGTCGGTATGAACACTAATAACACACTTGGTGACGAGCGTAAATGACCTAGTTGGCACAATTGATGTTTTGGGTCTTGGGTGTGCCTTTATGCTCATAAGAAACGAATTTTCTGATTCCTGGGTAAGTTACACTTTAGAATCAACTTCTCATCTTTTGTTGCTCTCAGTAAAAGTAATTATAACTAGTTCTTGACCACGTTCAATAGTATTATCAGAATCATACTTGTCAAAAAATAAGTTAATAAATAAATAAGCGCGTTGGTGTTTTATACCAACGTGGAACACATACTACTTTTAAAAGGAAAAGTTTACGTCAAGCTTTTCATTTCTAACAATTGACAAACATAATCTTCCTATTTTATCTATACTATCCACGTTTCATTAGAAGTTAAAAGCAGATTAACATTCCTCATTAATGATTACTCCACAAATTATATCACACCTGACAATGAAGATTAGCTATATTATCCAGCCAATTAAATGTGGTCGGGGCAATTGAAATTCCAGTGAAATAGCAAAAACTGCCATCACACTTACGGCCTCCGGTAATACGCTCTCACGAATTCAATTACCCGGAAGCCCCTACGCGTAAATTACAGCCGACCGTGAAATCCTTTGTAGGACGCTAATTAGAATCCTTTTCCCTTATCCTAAGTTGTCATCCAAACGTCCTTTGACGATTTTAGACGTGGAATGAAAAGCCTCGTTACCGTTGTCAACAGAAGGCGTTTTTCTTTCATGTCTGTGATTATTCTAGCTCTGGCTGTAATTAGCTTTATAGTCCCACTGTCACCGACTTGTCGCTTACATCGGACGTATGTGGTCTGTTGCAAGAGTTTTTATTGTTTGTTGGTGGTCACCCATTCAAGCACTGGCTAGTACCAGAATGGGCTTGAACTCTTTGATTATAAGTCCACTGGTGGAATTATACTTCTTTAAGTAAGCTTGCAGGTTTTTGATAATTTATTTACCTGTGAAACAAATCTATCTACCTATCTATATATACAGTATATATACATGTGTGTGTGTTTATATGAGTGTATATTTACTTATATATTGAATATAACTTTTACGTTGATGTAGGACTATACTTCCTTCGGTAAGCTTGCAGGTTTTTTGATAACTTAGTTACCTGTGAAACAAATCTATCTATCTATTTATCTATCTATCTATCTATCTATTTATCTATCTATTTATCTATCTATCTATCTATCTATCTATATATATATATATATA
>NC_089746.1:59449011-59456511 GCF_040412425.1 Macrobrachium rosenbergii | reverse complement strand
ACCGGTCTAGATGGAGAGTAAAGTGAAACCCTAAAACTGGAGAGTGCTGAGAAAACGTTTGAAATTTGAGTGAAAAACTTTGAAACTGGAAATGATTCCTGGACAGTTAGTTACCCATGTCTCTGTACTGGCGGAACGAGAGAAAAATGAGGTCATCGGTAAGACAAGAGATGTATTCAGTGCTAACTCAACGGATTATACGAAAGCTGACACAGTAGTCATCTTAGTGACTTCATTATCCAGTCAAATACTGGGTAACAAAACACAGACTCCATGTTTACTTCACAGAGATCTTTCCATTACACAACGCCAACAGAATAAACGACCATTTTCCGATAACAGATCTTTAATATTCATGGAATATCGGGGATTCTGTGCCTATTCCGTGGAGAAGCAAAGCTGATAAGTTAGGCTTCACGAAATTAAGTTTTATCCTTTTCCTTTTGAAAGAACTAGAAAAGGTGTATTTTAATAATTTTTCACGGGTTTTCATTACATTGCTGGAAATTATATGTTGATGTTCCCTTTCCTAGAACAGAGTAAAATTAAGATATTTCAGTTTATCCGTTTTCTATTTTTCTCTTTATATTCTATGTTACGATACTCATAGTTAGGATATACTATTGCCAATCTTCTCATGAGTGCAAGGACTTTGTTCCAATGTATTCTTTTATCATCGTTTTTTATGTTTCTGAAAATCAAACATCATTGTTCCCCGAAATGTTATGTCACGTTATGAGTCAAATACTTGATGTTTTCTTTCACTATATTTTCATATGTAACTTAAAACTCATACTCTATTGTTTTCGGTTTCTATATAGTCCAATTATTAGGCTTATTCGTCTGTGAATTTTTATTCATTAAGTTACTGCAAGTTATTGTTTATTTTTACTTATTTTTTTACTACTACATAAACAACGTATGTTATTCGTCTTCTAGGCTCTTACTTGAGTGCAAGATCAAGAAAAAAAGATCGTCTTTTGAAAAAGAAGTCCATTAATTGCTTTAGATTAACCTGGCCTTATGCCAGCACTGTCCCTTACCCAAAGAACGCCCGTATGTGCGGTAAGGTGTTAAAAGGAATAGAAGGTCTGACGTTATCATATGAACTCACTCTACCCCCGAAGGGTTTGTGCTGTCAGATGAGACAATCGATGTTGGGAACCGAGAAACAAAAAACGGGGCGGGGGCGGGGGGGGGGCGGATGTAAAGGCAGAGGTATTTAAAGCTAGTCCCTTGAAAGGAAGTATGTTCGGGATTCACGAAAAATTATAACAACATTGTAGGTTTTTTTTTCATTTTACGCTACGGTAAATAGTGTGGAAACGAAGGAATTCTACAAAGGATCACTTTACTGAGACGTAAGTCATATTCATCTTCTGGATAATTTATTAGAAACCCGTATACTTTTTCTATTTACATAATTAAGTAAACACAGCGACTTCCCATCCTCTCTCTCTCTCTCTCTCTCTCTCTCTCTCTCTCTCTCTCTCTCTCTCTCTCTCTTTAAACGAATGATTATAAAAACTCTTTCTCAGTCTCCTGTACGCGAGTAACTGATACTTTGTGTGTTCATGTGTAAATGGGTGTTTTCGTTTTATGTAATGAAGTTTGCATCGCAAATCTGCTTTCCATAATATTATCACGAAAATCTAATCCTATATTAAATTATAAATGAAGGAGAATTCTATTTTTGTTCGAGAGAGCCCTAGCGTCAAGGACCGGAGGGTAAGAAAATCAAAGGCTAGTATCTGAATTATCCCCTTAATAGATGTATGATTCGTTTGAATAAATATAAATAAAATAATCACTCAGTAAAAATCTGTTTCTTCATCGGCTTCATTGCATATAACATAATCTGACCTTTCGGTTAACCCAAGAAGAAACAAATATATATTTATGTTGACGGAAGGTTGTGGTATATGTTCTTAGAACATTTAAATGAAGGCTGAACTGAATTTTATGAAAGATGACGGATATATGCAGTGGATGATATTCATGGGCGATATAACTTTTGAGTAAAATTAACTCAGAGCTAAAGATTTACAGAAAGAGAAAGCGTCTAAGTGCTTAAACTAATCCTTCCTAACCATGATCAACTGGAAAAGGTAGCATAAGGAATGTATTTTTCAAGTCGCCTTCAGCTCTAGTAACACTCTCCTGAGATATCCAAAAACTCACTCATAAAAATAAGGATTTTCCGCGGTTGGAACGGCTATATATTCCAAGGGCATTAAGCGGTTTTTTATCCCTAAATTTCTATAACTGCAATTCTAAGAACTGGTATACCCATACCTTTCAAGTTCTTAGCGACCTGGAGCTCAGAAACTGGCGCCATCATTTTTCGTACTTACATAGGAGCCACTGGTGATGGACGCCGGCACTGGGCTGGACGACGGCAAACCTGAAGTGAAAGGGGAGTTACTTAATTATGTATATAAACTGGATTTGATTATATAGTGTTATGCTGGTATTTTTCAAATGGAAAACAGGCTTATCCTGACAAAAAAATTTAAAAAACGAATGACATATTAAGAATAGTTTGAGACTATTTTGATCTAATTAACTTGAACAACTCATACCTGGAACATATTAGGATTAAATGATTCAAAATTAAATAGATTGTTCTTCGCTGACCTCTTATATCCTCTACAATGTACACTGCAAAATATTTCAAACCACATAAGAAAAAGTTCATTAAAATTCATGTTAACTCTAGCGTCTTGTCTAAACCAATGTAAAAAATTGAATGCATTTGATATGACTGAATATATGTAAATATGATATTATTTTTTTTAAGTGTTGAGTTTCTCCCTTATCCTAAAAAAACAAAAACGCGTCTTTAAATTCTGAAAGTACAAGTAGAACATAGAATTCCACACAAATGCCGTTGACTTACAGAACTGGCATTCGTAAGCTTATCGAATTCTAAAATAACAGGCAATCTTCCCGTATGCTTTGATAATTCTAAAAGATACGTAGCTACCTTGCGAAATTCACAAGAATGGGTCGTTCCCTTGCAGAATAATTCTCCATTTTGTTGCAAAGGGAATAACGATCTCGTTAACTTTCTAACCCCAAGGAGGTTTAAAGCAGCTTCTGAAAACTCTTCATCAGGCCTAAAGTTTATACTTTAATGCAAGCTCCACATTCGCTTCTCTGAACTCTTTTCTCGGGGTCAAAGGCAGGAAGGAAGAGAGAGAGAGAGAGAGAGAGAGAGAGAGAGAGAGAGAGAGAGAGAGAGAGAGAGAGAGAGAGAGAGAGTTTGGCTGACAAAGTACAATTTAAATGAATTTTGTAAGCAATCTGTATATGCATACATTTACATTGCAAACACACAAACACACACACACACACAAACACACACATACACACTGCCAGTTCATTCCATTGTTAAAATTTGAAGTCTCGTGAATATTCACATACTTATGCAAACTTCCTTTTCTTTATTTTGTTTTTATTTAATATCTGTTACATTCATGACGTTAATGACAATGGCCCCAATGCCTGGGGTCTGTGTGAATGTAAACCTACACATATTTCTTTTTGAACATTCAGAAAACACTGCACATCGTAGGTTTAAGGATTAACTTTCATATTCATAATAAAGCCGAGAGTTCCGCATATTCTAGGAAAAATTATCAAATTATTTCTGATATTTTTAATAGAAATTTCTTTTAATTGGTGTCATTAGAATGTTATGGCTTTTGTGCAATGTGTGAATATAGATATACTTTGATAGAAATAACTTTCTTTCACAAAGAATCAGTACGTTTGATAGCCAAGATTAGATATGGAATCACTGAATATATATTGGCCTTTAAATTATGGATTTGTGCAAATTGTGTATCAATCATTTATTCCAATAAATTTACTGAATATTCCATGAAACTCAAACGCTGCAATTGTATGATTGGCAGGTAAATGATATTAATATCTGCAAATTGGTATCTGCATTGATGTTCCAATGAACACAAAGATTAAAATGCCAATATTACTGGAATGGAATTCTTTCATAATAATTGCTGTAAACATGAGAAAATATTTGCTATTAATTTCATGTTGCATTTCAATAATTGGACTTTTTACTAAGCCAAAAATACATCGTTTAAGTGGACGGAAGTTTAAATGCGAATCATTCTAAAATAGCAACGAAAAACTATTTAAATTTTCACTTATGACGAGACTTGCTGAAAATCATCTTTATGATATAAAAATGTTTCACAACCCATCAGATTATTATAAGTTGTAAAACTTTGAAACAGAATTATCATCATCTTTATTTAGAACTTTTGGCATTACTGAAAGCACCATTTGTGCATTTCTAAGAGCAGTTATTATAATATATATATATATATATATATATATATATATATATATATATATATATATATATATATATATATATATATATATATGTTTGTGTGTTGAAATTTTAGGTGGATGAAATCGATCGTCAGCAGAAAATTTGCCAAAACGGCAAACAATGTTGCCGAGAGAATGGACAATACAACTCTTGAGATGCACATTGAACGCATAACTATGAAGCTGATATTGACACATACAAAAATTCATCTTTTAATTTTTTTACTCGTGTCCCTGTCTACTCAAGGCGAGGGGGGAAGGGGGAAGTGATTAAGTTTGCAAGGATAAGAATTATATCCTTTAATCTACTCATTATGATCCTCCAATTTTTTTTTTTTTTTTTAAGTTGTTGGGTCACGTTCGAATATCACGATCTCACTTCAAAACTGTCACAAATGGTTGGCGTTACAACCCAGCTTACATCTGTCCCAGGAACTGTCCTATGCAGAGATCAAAAAGATAACAATTTGTTTTTATTCCTTTCAGGAATAATGTTATGATTTGTGCCACTCTTTATGTCCAAAGTCATAAGAATAAAAATATTTCAGAGCACAACAGTTTAATACTAGATTACCGTATTTCTAATTTATTAAACGTAACATCTATGACACGTTCTATTAATTTCATGTACCTAAATATGGCAAAGCATAAATCATCTAATTTTTATTCCAGATGTGTATTAGCTCATATCTGGAACATAATGGGTTGTCGAGGCATTTAGAAGACTAGTTTCATAGCCAACAAAATAAGTGAAAATTCCGATTTATTGTGGATCGCGGAGAAAAACATCAGTGCTTTTACATATTAACATTGGTATATAAAAACACTGGCTTACTGTAGGTAACTTATCTATAAGTATTCGTTATTAATAATCGAATATCTAGTTAGAAAGTCCGTCACGTATCAAAGGATTAACTTTTTATTCATAATAACAAAACAAGTTAAAAACGAATCTGCCATATTTAGAAAAAAAAAAAAAAGTTAACAGGGTGATTCTTTTGTAAAGTAGATCTAAGTTTAGTCGCAAAAGTCACGCAACAATAGCAGTACTGTAACATTAGCAGCAGCGGTATTATGGCCATAGTATCAAATGTCCGTAGTTTTTATCAACCCTCTCCCCAGGGATGAAAACTCGGGGCATTTTTCTCTTACGATCTTCATTCGCTGGTCGGGAGTTGGGAAACTTCTCACCAACATTTGCATATTTAATATCGAGTGAACGTGAAGGGAATGCTCCGCTGGCCTTAAGAGACAGATATATATGGAGATTCCCCTTTTCTTTAAAGTGAGGATATCTTCAATTTGCTTTTATGTAGCAGGAAAAAACTTCGCGATGTTTCAGTAGTAAAGCAAATGTCTGTTTTGTTCGGTAATCAGTTTACCCACTTCTTTTACATACCATTGTAATCATCAATATCATTACTATCCTTTTTATTGTTGGAAATAATATTATATCATACGCAATACAAAATGGTCCCTTATCAGCTAAAGGAATTATAAGGTATCCCTAACAACTGTCAACACAGATATAACAGATGGAACGATTGGTTGGCTCATGAAAGGAAACTATAAAAATAATGGTTGATTCATACACACACACACACACATATAATATATATATCATGACATTTTATATACAAACATTAAGCTACAAATGACATTTAATATCCAATTCACGCTACTTCGGGAATATCAACGAATGGAAATTATAAGTGATAAATGGTTTGGTATCTAAGTGAATCGAACACTCGACAGTACGAACCAACAACTTCCAGTCAAACCATATGTCACTTTTAATTCCCCTTCGGTGATGTTCCCGAAGTACTAGGAATTGGACATTAAACGGCATTTGTAATGTTTAATATTTATATATATATATATATATATATATATATATATATATATATATATATATATATATGTATGTGTGTGTGTGTGTGTGTGTGTGTATGTGTGTGTATGTGTGCCTGTGTTAAACTTAATCACCAGCTCAATTCTTAAGTGGAGATTTTTATTTAAAAAAGTTACATGCTTTCAAGGATTCTCTGTCCTCATCGTCATCGAAAGCTTGTAATTTCTTTTATATAAAAATCTCTTGTAGATACCATCCTGTTAGAATGAGTTCCTGTAATCACACACATGCGTATATGTATATATATATATATATATATATATATATATATATATATATATATATATATATATATATATATATATATATATATATATATATATATATATATATATATATCACGTGTTAATGCTAGTGAGTAGGATACTGACCAGGGTTCTTTATTATTGCTTTACCTAATCTGTATAATGTATGAATATGAAATAAGATCATTAATATTGTAGTTTTCCTTCTTAGAAGTCAATGTAAATAATCATATCAATATTAGTCAATAGATTTTTTAAAACACTGTTGAGTTTGATTAGCGTCAACTCAGTTTTTTTTTTAATTAATAAAGGTCAAATACATACACTATTTCTCTACTATATTTTGAGGTAAAAATGTTAAACATCATATCATCTAGGCTTTTCCATCTATTTAAAAATGATGAAAGATCGCCAGAAATTCATGGACTTTAATTCCTAATAGCCAGGTGAAAATTTAGCCCTCAATTTGACTGATATCACGAACGAGAAATATAGCCACTCTTGAACAAATATTATTATTCAGACTGTGTTATTTATTGTATCTGGATTTGGCACATTTTTTGGCTTAGTTTTTTACGTGGCGACGGTCTGGTTAGAAGGATTACGTGAAACTACTGAACGAATTTTCATGATTTTTTTTATTTATGATATTTCCCTTATTGATACGCTGAACGTAGTTTTATGGGCGTTTTTTAAAATTATATGGTACTTTCGGTTACTTGCATAAGACAAAGAAATAGGTGCATAGTATTTTAATAAATCCTGTTAATAGCCAATTAGTATTTGTGAATGAAAATGACAAATGAGCAGAGTATCTGGGTTATTCAGACAGTTGCATCTGTGCAGCTTTGAAATCCCGGATTGGCCTTTAAAGTTGCTAACGAAGCGCTTCAAAGTCATATTGACGATTTGAAAGGAAATGTATAGCGCTCGAACGCTTTATACTAAAGACATTATGTCTCAAATGGATCTGCAATT
>NC_089746.1:59434011-59446511 GCF_040412425.1 Macrobrachium rosenbergii | reverse complement strand
TCTTTCGTAGCGACCAATACCTAAAGTGTTAATTTTTCTACTGATATTTGCTGTTGGAGTAAAACACTTAGTAAAAAAAATCACCAAAAAACATTTGAACACTCAGTCCCGTCTCACTAAAATCACTTTTCCCTCAAGAAGCATTATAAAAAATTTACAAACAACCTGACTTATAGAGAGTGCAAATGAATAATAGATAAGTATTCCCGTTTTCTGCAATTGTCTTAGGTAACTTTATCCTCAACTGTGTGCATCCCGTAGTTATTCCTCTTTAAATGGTATTTTGCCCAGTGAGTATTAATTTCATACTAAGGTTAGTGTTTCCAAGTGGTTAATAACTGCTGATTGTAAAAATTACAGGTTTCAATTTGATTAATGACTATAATGTCCTCTAGTTTCAATAGGAAAGCCGTTACGCCTGATATGAATATGACGGTATGTTCCTAGGATGTTGAACCAATAACCAATAACCAATAATCTATGAGCTATTATGTAAGTAACTGCCTCTGGGAATTTATTCCCTAAGAACTAGTATGCCTTCAGAGGGTAAACGGGTAATTTTAGTGTCTTCAAGTATCCAACTACTTTTGTGCACGGTAACCTTGAGATCATTATTTCCTGATTGTTCAGTTTCAAATACTTCAAATACTGTCTTTTAAATTATTAGCATAATGCATTTTGTAATTCGAACGTGTGCACTTCTATGCTTGACACTCATGGTATTTTACGTGACCAACATGATAGTAAGTTTTTATTGATGACGATACTAGCGAGCCTACGCGTATCATGTATGGTATTTCTCAGGGCAATATTCAATTGTCTTTGTTGTTGGTTTGATTTTTTTTATTAGCGTCGGGACTATAAACGTAATAGAGTAACTCCCCAAACGGTAAATAAAGTGGCAGCTAACCTTAAAAGAAATTTATTACGTTTGTATAATTTTTGTTATCAGTAATATACGAGACATAAAGATCCGATCTCGCACTGTGCCCCAAATCCGTATTCATATGGCACAGGTCAAAAACCATTTAAATTATTTGACGACGGTAGATTTTACTTTCTCATTATTTTGCAATTAGAGGGAGAGGAAAATTGGATCTATCTTTTTATTTCTCGAAATACTGGATAGTTTATTTCACATTATGATGGAGATGAGCTTGAAAGAGACTGAAGAGAGACTTCAGAAGTACTGAGAAGATAAACTGCGTCCTTCGACTACAACAGAGCCATTAGCATGTGAATGGCGAGAGGGGAAAGTTTTAAAAGGGTCCTTCTTTGTGGAAAAGTGGAAAAATTGAGCTTTTTAGCAAACAGAACTTTCAGAGAGCAATTTAACAGATAAAGAGATGCACCTGTAAGGCCTTCAGTACCAGTAAAAGTAAAACTGTTTATTTTGCAATGCTCTTAAGCTATTCACTGTGAATGACTTTTAGGAAAGGTTGTGATAATTAGGAAAGCCTCCCCCGAAATAGAGGATACTGAATCTCAGCGACACTGCAATACTGTGAACAGTAAATCTCGATGGTAAAAGGTCGTGAGATTGTAATTTGATTGATGAATTCAAGGCATTCTTTTTTTTTTTTTTTTTTTAACGCGGAAGCAGTTTCGCCTAAAGTAATTATTTAGAAAATGCCAAGACCTAAATTTGTCACTATTTTGGGATATATGAATCTGTATAATAGTATGTGAAACACACGAACGAACGAAGAAGAAACATTTTTTTATTTTATTTTATCCACAGCACATGTATATTCATATAGTCATAACTTACAGATTCTTACAATAAGCAGATAATTCCCTAATTCCGAGTACATGTATATAAAGCTAAAACACATACAATATTGAATTTAGAGCAATAATCTCAGTACAATCTAAGGTCCTCGATTCCCACTGACAAAAAATACGTCACTAAAAATCAAGTAAATCTAATGATCAACATTCATATAATGGTCACCAGCTTAATTATATCATAAAATTTATTTCTTCGATAGGACACTACTATTGATTTCGAAAGCAGCAACAAGGTAGCTGTGAAATGCATTCTGCATGGCTATCAAATTAGCCAACATATAATTCATGCAAACAAACGCTGTCTTGAACATGATATATGTTTTTCTTTATTGTTTCTTGTTCATACTGACGTGCCATTCTGCATTATTATTATTATTATTATTATTATTATTATTATTATTATTATTATTATTATTATTATTATTATTATTATTATTATAGCTACATATACAGCTATACCTGTGCTACTTGTAAATGACCCCCAAAGCGTGTTTCGAAACGTAGGAGGTAATAAAACTAAGACAACAGAAGAACTCTGTATGCCTTTAGGAAACTTGACACACCAGCTACAGGCTGATGAAAGGAAGACTGTAAGGCGAATAGAAAAGACTCTATACAAGTTGAAAGCCGTAGACCCAGCAATTATTTTGTATGTCAATGCCCTCTTTTATTATTAATGCAACAGTATAAATGATATTCATTCTGATAAGGATGTGAAATTCTCAACATCATTCCCAAAAACCCCACAACGGAAGTAGACAATATATATGAAAAAAAGTATATTTTACGGCGCCTGATGGAACAGGAAAATCAAAATATATTTACTTAATAGAAACCAGGTTTGATGTACACCTGAGTAAAGCTTCGCCACCAGTTATCAAAGTTATCAATCATAATTCTCCCTAGGGGTAAGTTATTGTCGCTCCATATAATCATATGTATGTGTATAATACAGTATATATATATATATATATATATATATATATATATATATATATATATATATATATATATATATATATATATATATACATACATACATATATATATATATATATATATATATATATATATATATATATATATATATATATATATATATATATATATATATATATATACAAGCTGACCAACACGACACTGCCAGGAAAGCTCTGGAGGACTCAGAAAAATTTTCCTGCACCTCCTTGTGCTGACTGTCCAATTTATCCAGGAGTTACTGTCCTGACTGTCCCCTTTATCCAAATATTACTGTGCTGACTGTCCCATTTATTCAGGTGTTACTGAGGTGACTGTCCCTTTTACCCAGGGATCACTGTGCCAACAGTCCATTTATCCAAGTATTACTGCGCTGACTGTCCCATCTATCCAGATATTACTGCGGTAACTGTCCCATTTATCCAGGTATTATTGTGATGACTGTCCCATTTACCCCAAACTAAACCTAAACACACCCTCCACCCACTTATCTGAAACTCCCCCACTAAACCTAAGCACATCCCCACTAAACCTAAACACACCTCCCACTAAACATAAACACACCCCCTACGAAACCTAAACACACCCCCTGCTAAACCTAAATGCATCCCTACTAGACCTAAACACACATTCCCGCTGAACCTAAACACAAACCTTGATATAGAATTATTAATCAGTAATATATTTCTATGGTATCTAGTAAATGAAATGAGGTATGATAAACCAGTAGAGTTTATTTACCACATTATTAGTTACTAAAACTTCCCTTTCAGGGAAAGGGAAGGGGGCTGGGGGAATGGGAAGGGGGTACGGGTTTGAAACCTATCCTATTATGTAAGTTGGGTCAAATGATGGCCACTTGCCAAATTTTTGTCTAGATCGGTCAAGCAGTCCGGATTATAGCACAAATTTACAAAAATACAGTACAAACATGCACACATAAAAATTCACTTATATATATATATATATATATATATATATATATATATATATATATATATATATATATATATATATATATATATATATACATATACACATATATATGTGTGTGTGTGTGTGTTGCACGTGAGTGTGCACGAGTGTATGTATATATGAAGAAAAAAATAAAAGTATCCATCTATAAAGGACTATAAATCTTTTTCTTTCTATGTATTATTGACCAAATTCATGTGTTATTCCGAAATTAAAACGTTCGCGGAATTTGCAATTGTTTTTCGAATGAAGTGAAGATACTGACTGCACTGGAGTGATTTGCACCTCTCGTGGGGATTAGCTCTTTTGAGGTTTCAGCTGTCAATTCCAGAGAATCATTTGTATCACTGTGGACCGCGAACTGAAGTATCTTTCGATATTCTAATAGATTCAGTACCCGGACTTGACAGGGCTGTTGTATGGATATGACATATTTGATCAGAACCCCAATCAGAGTTGTATTACTAAAATGTCTTATCTCTTTTACAGCTTTGAGTTGCCATAGATACATTGGTAGATTATCTTTTAAAAAGGGTACGGGTGAAATAAGCTTCTTTTCAGTCTGGAAACTAACATGTGCATAAATTTAGCTCTTGTTTACATCGCGGAAAGTAGTTATTTTTCATTGTAGTCATTATAGTCTGGGTGAATAATTATTACACTCCCACAGAAAATTATGCTTTATCAAAACCTGTGAACTACGAAAGTTTATTACACGTAGTGATTGGTCATGTGCGTTCATGTAGACACATTTCTTCCATGTGAGTCAAACAATAGGTTTCAATTGTAGGGTATCAAGTCAACAGAGGTCAGGGCCACAGTTCAACTGTCAATATATATATATATATATATATATATATATATATATATATATATATATATATATATATATATATATGTGTGTATGTATGTATGTATGTATGTATGTATGTATGTATGTATGTATGTATGTATGTATATATATATATATATATATATATATATATATATATATGTATGTATGTATGTATGTATGTATGTATGTATGTATATATATATATATATATATATATATATATATATATATGTATGTATGTATATATATATATATATATATATATATATATATATATATATATATATATATATATATATATATATATATATATATATATATATATATATATATCTTGAAAACATCTATAAAAGCAAACCTCCTCTAATTGAAAATATTCTTGATTCCAAGTTGATCAGTAGCCTTCGTCAACCTTTCAATAAAAGAAAACTTCTTTAACGTGATCTGCAACAGGAGATTCTGCTAGCTTTTCTCGTTGCGGCTTCTATCGCGTGTCCGAGGAAAAACGTGGCTTTTATCTTCTCATGGATGAAGGCAAATTCGCTTCTGAAATGCCAAGGATCATCGGAGATAAAAACGAAGCATAAAAAGAGAGCTTCTGCCAGTAAAATGAAATATCATAATGGGAAGAGTCTAACGATAAGAAATAGAAAAGGTTCTCATCATATACACTGTGAATTCAAATATTTCTGTATTACTTAACTACTATCTACAAAACATAACATCGCCATCAGGTATGTCTCCCATAAAAAAAAAATGCACTAAAGGATGTGTAATGTCAAAATGGCAGAAAGTTACGTATAATAATATTGAAATAACTTTTTGTATATTACGCACAGTAATTTCTAACTTCAAGCTTCCTGGATATCAATATTTGTTGGTATTATATTAGGCAAAAAAACTGATCCTCACTTCGGAAATAAAAATAATTATCTGCGTAAAAAGCAAACTTATTCGTTATATATAAATGTACTGCAATATTAACTTAAAAAGTACGGTAATCTGCTGTGCTGTGCTGTACAATAACTGACATATACAGAAATAACCCATATAGAAAAATTTTCACTAACTTTACTACATTATGAAGTCTCTTGTTTACTGCTATAAAATCTCCCTTTGTTCTGCAATAGCATCTCCCTGTTCATTGTTTTATATTTATTATATTTTCCCTGTGCCTCTGATAACAAATTCTTCCTCATGATTTCGTCCATAAGACTTGTACGTAGTTGGCTATAATGCAAACTGATGTGGCAACTAGCTTTAAAAGAGATCTAAGGCGGATCAGTAAGTTGCGTCGTCAGTGATATATAAACTATAAACTACCCGCTTGTGCCCCTAAATCCAGATTCACACTGCACAGGTAAAAAAGACTTTAGATTATTTGACGAAAGTAGGATTTTAATTTCCCTCGTTATTTTGTCATTAGAGGGAGAGGACGATGGCATCTTTCTTTTTATTTTACAAAATATTGGGAAGCCTTTCTCATATTATAATGCTAATGAGCTTAAAGTAGACGGAAGGGAGGCTTCAGAAGTACTAAGAAGATCAACTGCGTCTTTCGACTACAAAAGACCCATTAGCATGTGAATGGCGCGAGAGGGAATTTTTAAAAGTGGTCTTTTTGGTAGAAAAGTGGAATAATTGAGGTTTTTAGCTAACAGAACTTTAAGTCAGCAGAAAAATATAAGCACTGTAAGCTTTTCAGTACTAGTATAAATAAAGTTTTTTATTTTGCAATGCTCACCGAGGATGGTTTTCAGGAAAGTTTGCAATTCTTAGGAAAGTTTCCGCTGAAACAGAGGATACTGAATATCAGTCTTAGTGTACGACTAAAATAAGTGAATTTCGTTCTTTAAAACATTCGTGAAATTGTAATTTAACTAATGAATACAATACTTCCCAGTTTTAACAGGAGAGCAGTTTCGCGTAGCACGAAGTACTTTTATGTAAAATGTTAAGACCTGAATTGGTCACAGTTGTGATATTATGTGAAAATGTATAACGTTACGTGAAACATATCAACAAAAGAAGAATACACTCTGATTTATCTTTATTTTACCCATAGCATATGATAAAAATTATATATTTTTAACAAAGAGTTAAATATTGTCATAAATTTTAGCAGCTCCTTATAATAACGAGCATGCTCTAAGTAAGTTCGATAATTCTAAATTTATGTAAACAAAGTTCAAAAAATAAAACAATATGAGATGTAGAACAACATTATCAATATGATTTTATGTCCGTGATTAACATTAAAAAAATACGAGTTAGAAAAAAACAAGCAAATCTAATTCAAAATCTGGATGCTTTTCATTAGATGTATAATATCGTATCATTTATTTCTTCGATAGGGACATCACTATCAATTTCCAAAGCAGTAAACGCGGCAGACGTGAAATGCATTTTTCACTGGTATTAAATTCGCCATAAAATAATTCATGCAGACAAACGCTGTCAAGGACATGATTTATGTTTTTGTTCACTTCTAGTTCGTTCTGACTGACCATTCGGTATCTTTTATTATTATTATTATTATTATTATTATTATTATTATTATTATTATTATTATTATTATTATATTATTATTAATGACATTAATTCTAATAAGGATGTGAAATTCTCGACATCATCGCCAAAAACCCCAAAACAGAAGTAGAAAATACAGTTAAAAAAGTATATTTTACGGCTTCCGATGGAATTCAGGAAAATCAAAATGTATTTAATAAATGGAAACCGGGTTTGATGTACGCTTGGGTGCATTCAGCCGGTAATGTATTCCGTCCAGCCGGATTAAAATCATGATGATGAGGATTTGTTTTAAAGTTATTTATTCGTAAGTTAATCATTTTGCTTGCAGACTTTTGCATTACCATACACACAATTACACAAGTACGTGCACGGTCACACACACACTCTCTCTCTCTCTCTCTCTCTCTCTCTCTCTCTCTCTCTCTCTCTCTCTCTCTCTCTCGTAGACACACTAAACTGTATATGGTATATATATAATATATATAAATTATATATATATATATATATATATATATATATATATATATATATATATATATATATATATATATATATATATATATATGTGTGTGTGTGTGTGTGTGTGTGTGTGTGTGTTTTACAGGAGAGAGTATTAAGAAACACAGATACTATTATAGAAACTATTACTGAGACTTTCAAAAATAGTGAGACGTGGTTTTACGGTTACGAATCAGACAACCGAGAAAGGAAGTGAGATCAGTGTTATTTAAGGCCAAAGACAAAATAAAAATTTGACGACTGTTCGTAGCCAGGTAGCAAAAGACCGAGTCAGCAGCACCAATTACGGGAGCATGATAAACACTTCGCAAACGGCCTGTCACGAACATGCCATCGAAAGAGAGGAAATCGTGAAAGAAGAATTGTTAATGGTGAAAAAGTAGTGAAGGGTAGACTAACTGACAAGTCTGGTGAACACTGACCTAATCTTCACACCCCATGAGCTGTGACAATCAAATCGTCAACGCCCAAACACTATATAATACAGGGAGAAGGAAGGAGACAGGGGGCAGACAGAGATAAAAACAGAAAGGGGAGAGAGAGAATAGGAAAATATAAAAGGGCGGTGCGATGCGTTGGTGAGCGTTTGTGTGTGTGCACACGCATGCAAGTGTACGTACTTGTACAAGGTTTACTTATTTGAAGTCTTGGTACTAGATCAGGCCTGACTGTAGGAAATTTGTTGTTAAAATAATACTAATCTTCTACAAATGTTCTCTGAAACAGAAACTAGAACAAAACAAATGTAAACAATAGTCGTCTTTTAGAACATGAGATTGAGTTAACACGATAAATAAGTTATCTCTAAAATAAAGTGTAATTTCAATGATAGCAAGATCGAATGGATGCAGTTGTTTAGCAAAGAGTTAGAGTGGTTTTCTAATGAGACAAGAACTACAGCAACGTTCGATAAAAGATGAAGGCGAATTCGAACCTACCGGGGAAAAAAAAAGCCGAATGGTTATGAAGTTTCTGGGGATGTTATAGAATGTCTTCGTCAGTTTCATTTATGTTTCGTCTTACTTTGCCCATTGAAATAATGCTGTCATTCTCTGTAGGATCTTCGTTAGCTAGATCATTATTTTATGCGTTTCTCTATGTTATGGATCTCCGTAGATGGCGCCATAATCTAATTAGATTACTGAAATCGAAATTCCTTCATTCCGATTACATAAGCTATTCCAGAGAGAATGTTCCAAATCCAGCTCTCAAGCCGAATCAGTCAGCCTATCGGTTTTCGGCGGAAAGACGATTAAACCACATAATATTCATTCCTTATTAGATTATGCGATTTGTCAGGATTGCTGGAGAGGTAAGTTCGTTTCCAAATCATCATTATGCTTTTATACTCATCATTCAATGTATGGTTTATCTTACCTATTATGACGATTGACTCACGAAACTCATTAAAAGCACTCTGTTCTCATGTAATGAAGAATCATTAAGTATACATAATGGTTAAATGAGAATCATTATAACTCCACCTTGATGGAAAGATAGTTTACAATCTGAAAAGGGAAAGCTGAGTTTACCGTAAATGTCAACATTTATTTAATGATTAAAGATATGATTTCATTTTACTTGAAAACATCGTTCGTCAAGCCTTGAATTTATTACTTATTAAATTTCCCTTTTTTGTATCTTTTACTTATATGTAATTTCCATCGGCATTTTACTGAAGGTCTTTTATTTTCTATCAATGTTTTATTTAAAAATTTTAGTGATGAACAAGCGATTCGTGATTTTTTAGTTTGTTTCGTGCGAATAAGTATAAATACTGGGTTGAAATAAAAACTAAAGAGCGCGCGCGCGCACACACAAATACTTGTATATATATCTATATATATATAATCTATATATATATACAGTATATATATATATATATATATATATATATATATATATATATATATATATATAGTATATACTGTACATATATATATATAAATATCTATATTATGTACACACACATATATATGATACACACATACACACACACACACACACACACACACACACACACATATATATATATATATATATATATATATATATATATATATATATATATATATATATATATATATATATATATATATATATATATGTATGTATATATATATATGTATATAATGTATTTGTATGCATGCATATAATCTCCTCGGTAGTGATTTTTTCCTATTTTCTTAGCATTAAATGCTACCTGGTTTCTCAGAATCAAAACCCCTTTTTTTTTTTTGCTAATTATATGCTGTACATTTAATTTGCGATACTTACTTTTTACCTTTACGAAATGCAAACCATCAAGTAGGGTACAAAAATAACAATAAAAACAATTGGTTGCAAGAAAGTCCCTCACGTAAAAAAGTATTTTATCTCTGCATAAGGCGATACTGAATAAATCATTTTCATGATTCCCTAAAGGAACTACAGCATTTATTTAAAACTCTCGCGGGATCTCAAATAATTATAAACCAAGGGAAAATCAACTTCCGTTTCTCAACTAAATTCGTAAATGATCATAAAGATAGGTTTTGTACCCTCGAGAGATTCATACTGTTTATTGGGTACACGTAAATTTTCATGTGAATATTCTTTACATTAAATCGTAGAAAGACCATATTCATAATGTCATGAAGAAATTCGTTTTTGTTTGAAAAAAATGAGAAATGCCATTTTGGAAATTAATATTCGATGTCTCATTGCTTTCAAAATATTTCGAAGAGAACCTTGTAAGATACCTTTATGGATTTATCTATCTATCTATCTATCTATCTATCTTCTATCTTTCTACCTCTCTATATACACGTGCTTGTGTATTGCTGCTACAGGCTTTTAAAATGAATTCGTTTTAACGCACGTTGCAATACAATCCAAGAGTTATAACACGACAAATGAAATGTTGTAAATACCGCCTACATGTATAGCTGGATGACCGGATTATTGCAGTGACAATACTCCATTAAACGCCAAGTGAACATTAACTTGCATTCATACACAATTCTCTAAAGACACGACGAGCGAACGTTTCTCTAAAATTAAAGAGCGATACAAATATAAAATTCTTGATTATTTTGCGATAGGTTAGCTATTTCAACCAAGAAGGCATTTCACTTAAATGAAAACGGCACCAGAAAAAAAAAGGCTAGACAAAAGTCACTGCAACTTCCTTGCTACAGTTAGCTGAATAAAGGATCAAATCTTTCACAGAAAATATCAACAGCATCAGATACCTCAAGCATAATAGTGTAGACTTATCAGAGAGCACGCTGACCAACTCATACCCAATCCGCTTCCCCATCAACACTGGAGACTTATCAACAGCAAATTGACCCACTCATACCCAATCTGCTCACACGTTAACACTGGAGACTTATCAACAGCATGTTAAACCTACCCACACCCAATCCTCTCACACTTTAAAGGAAACTTACTCATACCCAATACGTTTACACACTAACACTGGAGACTTATCAACAGCATGCAGAAGCACTCATACCCAATCCGCTCAGACATTAACACTGGAGACTTACAAACAGCATGTTGACCCACCCACTTATCAACAGTATGTTGGCTCGCTGATACACAGTGTGTTCACTTATTAATGTTGAACACTTATTAGCAGCACATTGGCTCAGCTCGCACCCAATCCAAGCTTCCCTGTATCGTGCTCAATTGTTTTTTCTCCTAAAACTTGTGTGTGTCAGAACAGAAGTCTAAAGATATCAGACGATGTTAAAGCCATGCCATCCTCTTTAGTGTGATGTCTCTGTTACTGTTCCCTCTGATCCATCTGCGTTTAATTAAACTTTGGGAGGAAGGTAAGAGCACGTTTTAAACTCGTCTGTCTTCGTAATTTTAATTGCATTACTCTTAATGATTTCCGGCTGGTTTCTGATAATTAATAAGGGAAATCAAAGTGTTAACTGGCCGAAATCATCATTCGTAAGACCCCTAAGAGCAAAAGACAGGATTATGGTAAATCACTACGCTCATAGAAACCCAGATTTATGGTTCCTAGAGAGAGAGAGAGAGAGAGAGAGAGAGAGAGAGAGAGAGAGAGAGAGAGAGAGAGAGAATACAGCCGTTCTGGAAAAGACCTAAATATTGCTCAAAATTTATTCAACCCGGGATTGTTTCTGACTGGTTCGCTCTCCTTTGAGTTAGTATTTGTTTTCCCCTCAAATTTAAGATTCAGTTTAATTACTGAATGGTTTACCATACGGTAACGTCGTAATTGGAATTTATTAACAAGCAGACAATGACTCTTCATGGAAAATTAACAGTGTCCGTTTCCCATCCCTGGAACTACTCGGATGGAGGTTCCGCGAAAGTGAGGTTTGTTGTTCGAATCATTTCATAACGGATATGCTACACTAGTACTAATTTTTTTAACTGTTTTATTAGCATCTCTTATATACTTCACTTTTTAAAGACGTGGCTGAATAATAATTTCTCGGTATAGTTCAGGAAAGAAAACTCCATTCTCATTAAGTTATATCTGTACATTCGTGAGCATAGAACTCAGTATTTTTCTGTTTAATGAAGTTTTAAAATATAGGACTTTCCGTCAAACACAAAGAAGCGGTTTATACCTTCAGTCATTCAAATTTTTTTTACGGTTCATAAACTTTTTTTGTTTATTCTCTGACTCGATAATTAGCATAAGAAATGTATCAGAGTGTGGTTTGAAATACTTTGGTATATTTTCCTACCATTATTATTGGCGTTTTATTCTATTGTCCTTTCTTAGAATGATCAGACTTTTTAAAAATCTACATGAAAGTCATTCTACAAACTTTCTTACCACCAGGTTATGTGCGTAGATATATTGTTGCTTGATGGAAGGAGATTTCACTCATTTTGTAAG
>NC_089746.1:59391511-59429011 GCF_040412425.1 Macrobrachium rosenbergii | reverse complement strand
TTTCCTTGCGCTGTGTAAAGCTGTATATAATGGTAATGTTTTTAAAGAGACTAAGAGGCCAGGTTGAGAACCTGTGAACGTTGTCTTTCGACAAGAATATATAGGTATCTCATTTCAAATTTAATTCTTAGTTCCTTTATTTGGGTTTCTCGAAGATGGTTTCATTTCCCTTGGTGAACTAAATAACTTTCTAAAGTTCGCGCACCCACTCACAAAAACATATGTAAGAAATTTTTCGACTGAGCAGTTGAGTAACCACCTCTGTCTCCTTACTGCCAAACTTTGGATTTTTTTCCTCCAATTATCATACCTGAAACCTATAAACTCTCCTTTCTTTGAGAAGTAAGTCTACCACCACCTTCGTTGTTGAGTTGTACCTTTTTTTTTATTCTTCCTTTTGTTCTCCTTTTGTCTGGCTAGAAAACGGAATTTGCTTGCCCATATCACAGGAGTTTTCTGTTATAATATATACAGTATATGTATATATATATATATATATATATATATATATATATATATATATATATATATATATATATATATATATATATATATATATATATATATGTGTGTGTGTGTGTGTGTGTGTGTGTGTGTGTGTGTAGATAAAGGGTACAACTCCTCTGTTTTTTGCAATGGCTCTAGGGCTGAGATTGCTGTCACCCTGGTCTTACTTCTTATCCCTGCATATGCTGAAACCCATTAATAGCTTGGGGAACTTGGTACTAAAGTGGGATCGGTCCACAGGCCTACAAACGTGAACTGCGCGCAGTCCCACTCAGCAAAGCATCCTTCTTTGGCTATTTGTGCCTCTTTAAGCATTTGTATGTGCATGTGTTTGTGAGAGGCTGCGTGTGTGTAAACGAGTACGCATATTTGCGTATTTGTTTATGCACTTTCATAAGGTTTATTGATTCGCTGTCTCGGTACTGGATGAGAAATGACTATAAAAAGCTTTTGTTCTTAAAATAATACTAATTTTCAATAATTATTGTCTGTAAAGAAACTAGGAAAATATAAAAGCAAACAAAATGCGCATTTCAGAACATTAGACTGAGTTACCACAGTAAAAAAGTTGCCTCTGAAATAAGTGGAATTTCTGTGAGGAGTGAGTTCTCAAACCCAGGCCTCTTAACCTTCTTGGAGTACCCTCCTTCAGAAACATCACGTCCATCGATGACGTCACTTCATGCAGAGCAATTTGTAAATTGCTTTCCCAGCGTCAAGTTGTTCCACATGCACTCAGTGAAACTGCTGGTAACATATAACTCTTTGAGAGACTCTGAGAGGCATTCAGTCGCTCGTATACTAAAGGGTATTTTATTCTATATAAACATTATTTTATTTTCAATATCCCTTCTTGTACCCGTAAAACTAACCACGACACTGGAACTGGAAAGGGTATCGTAATGAAAAAAATCACTAGCGTAAATGTCAGGCTTCATTCGTGTTAATATTTTGTTATGTTTCATTGTAAAGTTGAAAACCTTAATTAACACACAAACATATATGACTAGAAGGAAAATTAAGCTTTTCAAGTGTAATAAGAAGAGGGTGGGAATAGAAAAGGTACATAAATATTAATGTAACCCAATTAATAAACATCCAAAATGACCATTAAAGTAATCAATGCGACAAACATTTTCAGTTATTTCGTTTTTACGCCTTCAATTGTATCGTTTTTGTTTCGTTCGTTTCTTCTCCACTGACGTTTATATATATATATATATATATATATATATATATATATATATATATATATATATATATATATATATATATATATATATATATATATATATTCAGTGGGTGTATGTAAGCTATGAAAATGGGACTTTTCGTCCTGAAACGTCGTAGCAACAATAAAGTACTTTGAAAAGGAATAAAGGACTGATCCTTCACTGTACACTCCTCACTATATATACAGTATATATATATATATATATATATATATATATATATATATATATATATATATATATATATATATATATATATATATATATATATATATATATACATATACATACTGTATATATATATTATATATGTATATATAATATATATATGCATATATATATTATGCATACATATATATATATATATATATATATATATATATATATATATATATATATATATATATATATATATATATATATATATATATATATATATATATATATATATAAGTATCAACCATGACCATTACCATTAAGGAATGAGGAAGTCTAAGAGCGCACTCCATCATCTTTGGGGAAGAGGAAGAGGCAATCACTTGGAGTAGATCATTACTCTTTGCTAACTGGAAAGAGGAAATTTACGATGAGACCTCTTGCAGGTATACAACTTGCAAGAGATCATTCCTTCATAGACGCGATTTTATTTTAAACTGAGGACCGTTTACGTACCTTATTTTCTAAGACAAGATTGCAAATGACTTATCAGGTAGTTTAATATGCTCTCTCGCATGAATGGTTGAAGCTATGGATTAAAGGAGCGCATATATCAAGGATTTAGTGTCCATATCTCAAGGATTTAGTGTTCATATCTCACAGAGATTTCTGGTGCAAGTCAAAACTTCTGGTCATCGAACTCTAAATTAGAAGAGATATATTTGTTTGTAATCCTAAATACTAAGATAACGTTAACTCCTGCTCTATTAATCGAAATTCTTTAAAAGGAAATCCTTCTTTGTACCTTCAGAGCTTTAGAATAAATAAATAAATACCGCAACTCTCCAAAGGTTCTCCCAGTCGGAATAAAATATGAGGAGATCACAAAGAAATAACTAAAAGCATCATGCATTAATGAATCAATATTTTTCATTAGGAATTATTTCATTATGTGAGGGATAATTTGATTAAAAAGGAGATGATAAATGTCAGGGTTCGTCTGTTTCACAATTAATGTTATTTTCTTACTAAGTATTTTACCAGCTTTTTCTACCTAATTCAAGTCAATGTCCTCTTTAGAATTCTGCTTCCCAGTTACCTGGGTTCAGAGATCGGATAGCAATATGGTTCCATATGTCAGTGTCGATGCAGATAATAATTATCTCTAAGCTGAGTTATACATACTTACGATGATTCTATTTAAATGAATGGTATCTGATTTACAGTCATTTACAACGGGCTTCACGGCGTGCGCTATGCTGCACTGGAACCAGGCGCTGCCTGTCATTTCTCATACCCTCCCGGTCCCCTACCTACCCCGCCACCACCCGGGGCGGACAAACAGGTTTACAGGAGGAGAGGGGATGTGTCATGTCTCCCCTACCCTCCCCATCCCGTCCTACTCCGCCCACATCCGGGGCGGACAAATAAGAAGGATCGTCTCGGATTCTATTATCATAGATAAGTAGAGCCATCTAGATCTCTGTGAAGGTTTCGAATAAACATATTCAATTCTTACGGAGCCTTCAATGTGTAAAGACCATGCAAAGAGAAATTAATATATATATATATATATGCATGTATATATATATATATATATATATATATATATATATATATATATATATATAACCAGTTTTATCTAAAATGGTAATAAAGCCACATGATTTAAACACAAAATTATATATATATATATATATATATATATATATATATATATATATATATATATATATATATATATATATATATATACTGTATATATATATATATATATATATATATATATATATAAAACCAGTTTTATCTACAATGGTAACAAAGCCACGCGATTTAACCACAAAATTATCTCTGAGATATGTAAATAGAAGGTAATTCTCCTACTCTACCCAGCATCCGGAAAGCAAACAAGCTCTCTAGTTCCCAAGACACGGAGGCTCAACCAGCAAGAGCCGTAAATTGAACGGAGCAAACAATGACGGCAATATGACTGAGGTCGTTCAGCCAATAAACGCGCATGCGTCATAAATTTCCCCTCAATTAGGCTGACGTCAGTCAAGACTAGCTCCATATAACCATTTGTATAGTTGATATGAATCTGAGTGAACAGCTGCTATTACACTGTAAACGTTAAGCTCGCAAAGAAACGTTTCATAGGCACAAAAGCAAAACTGCATGTGCTTGGAATTTATTGGTTTTCTTATCATAGATATTGAAAGCTATCAGTGTTATTATAGTCCCCTAAATGGTGGACCGAAGGTGAGTTTTTTGTTCGAGAAATCCCCAGGGAATCAGCTACGTCGTACTTTCAATGGACGGCTCAGTAGCAATATGGCAGCCTCCTTTATACATACATCACCACTTTAATCTGTAATAGATGTGTTCATGAGCTTCGTTGATATTAAAATCCTTTTATTCCAACTCCAGTCCCCATCATCAGCTAAGTACATTTTAAGTTCCTCGACCAGAGTGTTGTAAATGACGAGACACCGGATCCCGACCCATCTGAAACTTCTGAAAACAGATATCTTATTTATTAGTAGAATGTTATGTTGCAATGTTATGTTATGGATGTCGTGGCTGTTTTTTTTATTTTATTGCTTATATTCTGTAGGTTATAAATATTCTTTGACAGGTGTCAATTATTTTCATCCTACGCCAAATATTTTCGACGAATGTTGAATTCATATTTTTTAATCATACTGTAATTTCCTACATTGTTTTGTAACGAAGATACAAAGTATAATAATACGAAAGTATCACCATGCTTTTTGTTTTACAAGAGTCCTCCTCCGAAAATCTTATAATTTGGAAGGAATATTTGCAAAAAGAATAACGGTGTCCATAAAATCACGGCTAACCGCAAGCGCACGCGTGCAAGCACGCTTCTTTCCCCGGCGTATAAATATGCATATATGCACTCACAGGTGGAATTACTACTGCGCTCTCCTAAATCAGTTTAGAGAAAAAGAACAGAATCCGACGCACCTTTGAAATTCCCAACGCGGGAGAGGCGACAGCGGGAACTGATCCCTATGCACAAGGCTTCTAAGGCTTAGTATCCCATCCGTAACGTCTCTCGCCCAGGCCGGATCTTATACTTGGCTTTACCTAATTTTTTCGGCGAATGGAACAAAGTGATTTTATCGAGAGTCGTAATTAAAGTCGGCATTTTCTCCCTCGCTCTCCTAAAATTCACCGCCTGTTGCAGCAAAGATAAAGTTGGTCTTATTTTCCTCATTCTCCGCGTTTGCATGCATATTAAAGTTGACCTTTGGAGGTGGGCTTGCGGTCCATTTGATATATATACTGTATATATTATATATACATATACATATACATATATATATATATATATATATATATATATATATATATACATACACACACACACACACACACACACACACATATATATATATATATATATATATATATATATATATATATATATATATATATATATATATATATATATATATATATATATATATATATATATATATATATATATATATATATATATATATATATATATATAATAAATATATATGAATACATACAGTATATGTGTATATGTGTGTGTGTGTGTGTGTGCGCACGTGTCAAATATATGCGCTTGAATTTTGTATTCACAAACATTAAGCACCAACTATTTCATTATACCTTGGGAATAACTTACACTAACGGGGAATTATACTTAATAAGCTCTCCGTACAGGCAGGATTCGAATCGTTTCCTGGTTCAGAAACAAAGAAACGCAGTGACATTTTCCCCGTAACAGCAGATGAATCAGTAGAAAAGGTCACAGAATATTCTTTGCATTATTCACTCTTTAACTGGTAAACCATGAATGGAATCATATGCAGCTGAGCTTCCTAACGTTGGACATTTCATTTGCTTATACAAAATGTTTATCGTCAGCTTGTTGAATTACCCTAGCAACAATCTTCGCTTCCAATGTCTCTGACACCCATCTAACTCATTCTAGGTTTCGCCCCATTCTTTCCAACCAAAATTCATTTCACAACCATATCATCACCCATTCTCCCCCATGACTTAACCTTAGAATATCGTGACCCATCATCTCACCTCTAATGAGTTATTTACTTCATCTACATATTTCCACATTTCTTACCCTGTCGTGAGGTTCCTACTCTGCCTGTATTTTCCTCTCAAGTGTTTCAACCTTTATTCTCTCATGTGCATTCAATGTCCCGACTTCAATTTCATAAGGGATAATATCCTTAACAATTCCCTCATATTTTCCCACCTTGGCTTCCATGGTAATTCGTTTCCTGCTGATCCTTTGCGCACCATTTGCTGCCATTTTTGCTTCACTTATTCTGTGTTCCTTCTCTTATCTCCTTCACATACACACACACACACACACACACACACATATATATATATATATATATATATATATATATATATATATATATATATTTTTACTTTAAATCACAAAAAGGTAAAAACGCGATGATTATACAAACAGGGTTACAGCCACGAAGGAAAAGTGAAACAGCTGAGCAGCTAATTACTTTCGTCTTATTACCAAGACATGGCCACAGCAACTAATTAGCATCTCAACTGGTTCACTTTCCTTCATGACTGTAACTTTGTTTATATCTATATATATATATATATATATATATATATATATATATATATATATATATATATATATATATATATATATATATATGTGTGTGTGTGTGTGTGTGTGTGTGTGTGTGTAAATATATATGTATATATATAAATAATGTGTGGATGAGTATTTGTAAGCGTGAATGTGAAGTGATAAGTAAAGTAAAACAAATCCTTTATATATTACATATCTATTACTACTGTCATTATCACAGTGAGAAATGACAAGATTAAGGAGAAGACACCAGTATTTTACATGCAGATTTACTTAATTTGAGCAACAGAGAGCGTGGCAAACTACGTTGCGTTTCTAACTTGGTATTTCAAAGGTAATCTCCAACTAAATCAAGCATTCGTTTATGTTTGAAAATTATTTCCTTTTATTCATCGTAGTGGATTACAGAATGCTTCCTGTATGCAAGCAAATGTTAATATGTTCCTTGGGGAATTATTAGATTAAATAATTATGGGCACACGTTTTTATGCAGTAAACATAAGCAGAATATTTACTGACTTCTTTTTATTAAGCTAAAAAAATGGATATCCATTTTTGACATATTACAGTCTATGAAAAAATATTCGAAACTGATTTCAAGCTACGTACAGAAAATCAAAATTGATTTGCATTTATCGATTCATCTTATATTGTTAGTATTACGTTTGTATTTTACTGTTTGTCATCAATACGATTCGTTAAAAACTAAATCATAAAAGAAAGTAATTACACAACTATTTCTATATAACCATTATACATTCGTTCTCATTGTCGTCACGATCGGATTTACATGATTTTTAAAAAAAATTTTCATAACCTAACACACAATTTAATGTGGCTTACTGTCTGATTTCTTCCGGAAAATCAAAATCTCAAGGAAAACTTTTGTACACGACTACTGAAAAGATACTTCGATATAATTCGATAGCAATTTCTCATTCTTTTAATTAAACTACTTGTGTATATGTTCTAGGTTTGAACACGTTCTTTTTCTTTCCTGATTTTTCTTGTATATGATAGCGTTATATTTAAAACGTTTCCTCTGTAAATGTACTACAATCCTTTTACAGCTTTTCTCTTCATTCTCCCACCAATCCGTTTCTTTTGGTTTCACAGGAACTAAGTTGCTAGAAATGTTTGCCTCGTGTTTCTCTCTTTCTCACACTCTCTCAGCTAGGTTGTATGTCATTCTCTTAAAGGGGCTCTCCCTCTTTCCTCCCCCCACCTCTCTCTCTCTCTCTCTCTCTCTCTCTCTCTCTCTCTCTCTCTCTCTCTCTCTCTTTATCAACTAAGTTGTATATCTTTCATTTAAAGGGGCTCTTCCTCCCTCTCTCTCTCTCTCTCTCTCGCTCTCTCTCTCTCTCTCTCTCTCTCAACTAGGTTCTATATCTTTCCCTTAAAGGGGCTCTCCCTCTTTCCTTCTCTCCCCCCCTCTCTCTCTCTCTCTCTCTCTCTCTCTCTCTCTCTCTCTCTCTCTCTCTCTCGCAAATAAGTTGTATATCTTTCATTTAAAGGGGCCTTTCCTCTTCCTCACCCCCCCCCCCCTCTCTCTCTCTCTCTCTCTCTCTCTCTCTCTCTCTCTGTCTGGACGTAATCCACCGGTGGCTAATTTTCCTCCCAGACTGAGTCTCCCGCAACTTCTTCGCTGGGAATCCACGAACAACTTTAAGTCTCTCAACTTGAGTTTGAAGGCTGCTGGTCCCTACTTCCCGACTGAGGTTTCCTATTTTATCGGAGTTTCATTACTTTTTTTTTTTTTTACCTAATTTGAGATGCAGGAAATGCTGAGGTTAGCGCGGGGGTGTCGTTGAGTGGCCATAGTCTAAAATGATTTTTTGCTATTGTTGTGTTTTACATGGTCGTGGAAATATTTTGCTGAGATTTTTTTCAAGTCTTCACTCTTATTTCATCTTGTCTTAAACCAAAATTGTCTCATTAGGTACACGGATCGTCAACAGCTTTTACTGGTATGATTTTAAAATTTAGATGGCAAAGCAATAGTATGAAATCTATTTAAGTAAGCATGTTTCACAATCAATGACTCGACGCATACTATAAATGTTTCATGCACACACACACACACACACACACACACACACACATATATTATATATATATATATATATATATATATATATATATATATATATATATATATATATATATATATATATATATATATATATAATTTTCTCTCTCCCACTTCAGCACTTTCTTATGGAACAGCAAATACTAATGGAAAAGCCGAACTCGTGCAAACAAATGGTAAATTATTGTTGAAGAATATCTTGCACCACCTACTTTTAAGGTGTACGTTGTTGTTGCAACATTCCTCCTGTATATGGAACATCATCCTAAATCCTATGACATCTGATGAAACAGCCAGAGGCTTTCTAAGTTCCCTTGCCCACACAAACTTGTCAAGATTTGCTTCAGACTCAGTGACACTGGTGTTCTTATTTTCCTTTCTTTAACACGTTTCAAAGTGATTCCCATGTCAATGTTTGACTGAATGTCAGTACAAACATAATAACACCCGGTGGGGCATTAGTGTTAATGATCTAGTTGGCATAACTGATATTCAGTGTCTCATGTGTACTTTTATATTCATAATGAATAGGCTTCCTTATTTCCTGGTGAATTTCACGTCAGTTTTTGCTTCTGACCGTTACTTTTCACATTATTATCATCAAAACAGCTTAACCAGACCACTGAGTTGGCTATCAGCTCTCATAGGGCTAGGGCCGAAGGATTAGAATGAAATACCATGTCAAGCACTGGGACGAAATAGGTCATTCGGTGTGGCGATACATGACAATGAATTTTTTTAAACCTGCGCAAAGGCATATGCTATTACACTGGAATACACGCGCACATTAAATACATTTACTTACGTGGAATGTTTCCATACACTACACACACACACACACTATATATATACATATATATATATATATATATATATATATATATATATATATATATATATATATATATATATATATATATATATATAATGATAAAATTCAGAATAAATTACATAAGATTTTTAAATTTCGTTTTTTTAATTCATTAAACGATGCAAGGGTTTTTGTATTTTCATATTTACTTATTTATTCTTATATCTTATCAATTAATTTACAGTTCCTCATGAATTTTAAAACTGGCATGATTGAAAATGTAGAAGATTCTGACAAAATTTCCCCATCGATTTGTTTCCCAAGGTTGATAACCGTTGTTGGCTATATTTTGGACATTCACACAGCACATGTTCAACTATTATTGTCACTTTGCATTCTGAGCATTCGGGAGGAGGGTTATTTGGGCTGTTCATTAAGTGCCCATGTGTCAAACGAGTAAGGCCTACTCAAAAACATGTCAGAATTAGAATTACTTGTCTGTGCGTGTCTCTCTCTCCGATATGATGAACTGTTTTCCAACATAGAATTTTATCTGTTTCATTTTATTATTTATAAGTTCCTCATTCCATATATTTTACTATAATTTATTGTATATCTCATATAATCACTAATGATTGGATCAAATATTTTCAGTGCTGCTTCCGACACTGAACCAAATATTTCACTTCCGCAATTTTTCAGAAGAGTAAATCATCACTAGTTCTTGACTTCGTCCTCAACGAAAGTTTGAACAGTACATCTAACTCATACTTATCAAAATTATATATGTAAATAAATTAGTGTACCTGCGTAGCTGGGGTATTTTATACTTACATGAAAACACATACTATTTTTAAAAGGAAAACTTTACATTAAGCTTTCCATTTCTAAAAATTGGCAAAAATAATCTCCCTATTTCATCTATGCTGTTCACAGTTCGTTAGAACTTATGAGCAGATTATAATTTGCCATTAATGATTACGCCACAAATTATATTATATTAATGAAGATTAGCCACATTACCCAGCCAATCAAAATTGTGGTCGGGGCAAATGAAATAGCAAAAACTACCATCACACTTACGGCTCACACGAATTCAATTACCCGGAAGCCCTACGCGTAAATTACAGCCAACCGTGAAATCCTTTGTAGGACGCTAATTAGAATCCTTTTCTCTTATCGCGAGTTGTCACCCACGCGCCCTTCACGATTTTAGACATGGAATGAAACGCCTCGTTATCGTTGTCAACCGACAGTTTTTTTTTTTTTTTTTTTTTACTTCTGTGATTATTCTCACTCAATCTATTATTAGCTTTATAGTCCCACTGTCACCAACCCGTCGCTTCCATGGGACGTTTGGGGCCTGTTATTATTATCATGAAAACAGTTTCACCAGATCACTGAGGTAATCATCAGCTTTATCGAACAACCTCAAAGTCCTCCACGGAGAAACTATTCATTACCTAATTTTCCTGGTATTGCGCCTAGTTCTAAGTTCTCTCCTTTCAAATGGAATAGCTAAGTCATTCTAGAAAATGTTTTCACAACCCTAGGGAACATTCGTTCCACATTTATTGTCAAAGGAGGTCCATCTTTCTAATTCCGCTTTCATTTCATGAGTTGTTTTTACTTATATTTAATATTTTTTTTATGTTTTGTAAATGAAATTCCAGTTTTTCAAAAACTTTGTAACTGCATTAATTCTGACAAAATTTCACTGATGGATTTATATCCAAAACCTGATAGCCGCTGCTAGTCATACTTCGGACATACGCACAATAAATGTTTGATTGTTATCATTACTTTCCATTCAGAGCATCCAGGAGTAGGCTTGTGTGGGTTATTCATTAGGTGTCCGTGTGTGAGACGAGAATGGCCATTTCGGAGAAATGTCAGAATTACATATATATATATATATATATATATATATATATATATATATATATATATATATATATATATATATATATATATATATATATATATATATATATGTGTGTGTGTGTGTGTATGAATATGTATATGTATATGTATATAAGTGTGCACTGATTTAGCACTGTTATAAATTTATGGGGCCTCGCGTACAGTATCGAACTTTCGTGTAGCATTGGCTGACATTTTCATTAGGTGTCTTTAAAAAGTAAAATGTGAGTTAAAAGTTACACCTACTGTAGAATAGCTAGAGCTCCAGACTTACTCAGCAGGGTCACATCCACCTGAAGGGAAAGATGGTGTGGAAAATCTGTACGAGATAACCTAATCAGTAGAGCTTTCGTTTTACTGGAGTTCAGCCTCACACACCACAGACTACAACATTCACTAATCCTGTCAATGTCACGATTGATACTAAGGGCAGCTTCATTTTTCATAAGTGGAGACTACTACATCTACAAGTGTTGCATCAACGGCATACTGAACAATCTTGTTATCCAGGCCAACAACCGAATCACTTGTATACACTAAAAATAACAGTGGACCACAAACACTACCGTGAGGAACTCCAGACACAACAGGTCTTGATTCGCTAAAGGTCCCATCAACAGCAACTCGCTGCTGCCCACCTGTAACGAAATCTTGAAGTGAACCTGAAACGTATCCACTCACTCCAAGGTTCTGAAGTTTATAAACAAGGGCCTTGTGATTTATTCCTACTTCTATGTACTGTATATCGCCCAAAATACCACTTCAAATTTAATTCAACGCTTACCCAGTTGCATATAGAACAAGAAAGTATTCCTAATTAATAAGAATTATAGCATTTCTTTCTCTCATTTTTTTACTTAAATTTTTGTGATCCCATTGAGGTTCCCTCCTCTCAAATAATGGAGGGTGAAACGTTCTGTTCTGTTTCATCCACTTTTATTATCCCAGTTTAAACCTTAAAGGACATAACGCAAGTAAGTTACACATGTTTATGCTTTAAAAGTACAGAGGATTTTGTACATCTACATACAAGGTTGCATTCTTTGTGTAGGCGCAGTCACAAACACACACACACACACATACAAACATACAGTAAGTTACACAAAAGAAGACAACACAGAGGGTTTAAAAACCAAACGTAGTCAGGAAGCTTTCGACGAACCGGAAGGAAATGTCCTTATGTACAAAATATTGCGGTTCCCATGTTAAGTAAACGTCGAATATGGTGACTAAATAGAGCAAATAAAATCAAAACGCCAGAAATGCAATGAAAGACAAACAATGAACAGATTTTAAGCTGAGTGAATAACGGGAAGAATGAAGATAAAAGAGAGATATAAAGTGAAAATAATTAGGAGTTATATATATACATATGTATATATATATATATATATATATATATATATATATATATATATATATATATATATATATATATATATATATATAATTCTCACATATGTTTCCACAATTCTCTTCTCTCCAACCATAACTGTTTCTCATAAATCGCTATATTTTAACAATTCAGTCCTCTCCGACGATTCCAAATTCCTTCCAGTAAAATTTATTGGGTTCCAGTTTGACAGGATTTCCTTCCTTTTCCGCTTCTCCCCTGCATTCTTTTTTTTTTTTTTTTTCAAAGTCTCCTCATTATTTGACTCAGATTTCCATTTCGTTTCTATCGCTCTTTATTTATTTCTTTTTTTTTTTTACGTTTACTCTCTGTTCTTTTCGGTATAAAATTCTGGTGTTTTTACAAGAATTCATTTTTTTTTTTGGTTGGTTTTGGCGTCCTCTGTGTCTTACTGCCGGTCTGTCTGTATTTTTCTTCTATTGGTGCAAGGGAACAAGTGTAACTGTACATGAATATGCAAATATTTGTGATTATCAAATATCATGCACACACACAAACACACACACAATATATATATATATATATATATATATATATATATATATATATATATATATATATATATATATATATATATATTTATATATATATATATATATATATATATATATATATATATATATATATATATATATATATATATAATATTTCGTATACAGAATTTTCAATCACAACATTAGTATATGTCTGTTTTGTTCTGTCTATATGTGTTCCTGCTTTTTTGCCAGAGAGAGATACGAGGAACCATAACGAATTCTTGTTTGGAAGCTTTTGTAAGCGCTACCGGCATATTTTCATTTTAATCCTCCGTAAGAGAGAGAAGCGTTGATAAATAATTCTCGGAATCCTAATTTACTCTCTCTGGTTCTCTACCGAATGAGCAGTGGTCTCGGCAGACGTATCTGCTTTTCGCCGAAATATTTAGCGCTTAACAAACGGCGTAATGTGATTCCAAAATGCATTCCACGAGGAATGTTTACTACCCGTGCCATGCGGGCCGGGGAATTACAGTGCCTGGATAGGATGCTCTCTTTCCAGTACACAGGGACAAAAGAAATGTGCCGGTCTCGATGGAGAAAAAAGTGAAAACCTAAAAAGAATACATTTCATATGTGATGCCTGTGTCGATGATTGGAAAGTGATGTTAGATAGTTTGAAATTTGAGTTGGAGACGAAATTAGAAATAACTCTTGGACATTTAGTTAACCATATTTCTGTACAAGTAGAACAAGAGAAAGATGAGGCCATCGGTAAGATAAGGGATGTATTCAGCGTTAACGCGACGAATTTTACGAAACTGGGTGCGGTCAAGAAGAGGAAGAATTGAGCTAAAAAGAATCTTCGGGTTTCAGAGTCAGCTGACAGTGAGCGGAGTGTCAAAGGAAAAAGAGAAATGTAGTTGAGTTTTGGGAAGAATTCAAGAGGCAGATACCTTATTTACGAAGAAAATAGCTAATAATATAATATAATATATATATATATATATATATATATATATATATATATATATATATATATGTGTGTGTGTGTGTGTGTGTGTGTGTGTGTGTGTGTGTGTGTGGTGTGTGTGTGTGTGTGTAGAAAGTCGAGAATAAGAACGAGAGTTCAAGTATTCTTGATAACCATGTGCTTGTTATACTGAGCATCACATAATGAGATGTAATCCACTTGTTAGATACTTAACTCTTACGAATCGTGACAAGATAAAGTTAGAGTGGGGCCATATCATATAAGAGATAGACATCACAAAAGTCTGGTAAAAAAATCCCTGCTAAAGAAAAAGAGAGGATAATCCACGCTGTGGCAAATGACCAAGCGAATCAAATTTCACAAGGCCCACTTGAATCCCGGAGCGAGTGAAAGAGATCGAAAGGATAGGAGACAGAGTTGGCCATGGACACTGATCCCGAGTAGCTGCAAATAAATTGTTATTTTTTACAAATATTAACCAGATGGAAATAAAACAGATGAAATTAAATGGAAAGAAGACTGAATGCTCGAACCTTAGCACCCCAACTACTATAAGTTATTCAATTCAGTAAAATATTTAGGAGCGGTACTTTGGACCTTTTTAGAGTTTCAGAAAGGTGTTTAAAAAGTTGCTTTCAGTGACTGCTTCACCAGCAAAAAAATTATAATAGTGATGCTTATCGAATAATAAAACATGAATTTTCTTTTGAGCTGTTCCCCTGCAAAGTGTCTATTTTAACGGAGTTGGGTTAAGAATCAAGTCGATAACCTTTACAAACAGTACACGCATGGATTCTACGATATTCCACAATCGAAAAATGTTGCATAGTCAGTCATCTTAGTGACCTTTCTTATCCAGTCAAATACTGGGTAACAAAACACAGACTCCATGTTTACTTCGCTGAGGAGATCTTTGCATCACACACCGCTAACAGAGTAAACGACCATTTTCCGATAACAGATCTTTACTATTCATTGAATATCGGGGATTCTGCGCTTATTCGGTGGAGAAACAAACCTGATAAATTAGGCTTCATGAAATTACGTTTTATCCTTTTCCTTTTAGGTAAAATAGAGATGTATTTTAATAGTTTTTTCATGGTTTTTCACGTGCGTGTCTGTGTGTGTGTGTGCGCGTGTGTGTTGTAATTGTAGATGAGTGAAATAAATCGTTCATAAAAAATTTGCTGAAGCGACAAACAAGGTAGCCGAGAGAATTGGCACTGTAACTCTTAACATGCACATTGAAGGCATAGCTACGTCCCTTTATCCACTCATCGAATGTAATCAGCTCACTCCAAAACTGCAAAAAAAAAAAAAAGGAAACATACTGTTCCATTTAATCTCGAGTGAATATTTGATGTTACAAACCCGTTTCAATCTGTCTCAGCAAGAGTCCTGGGTAGAAATAATAAAAAAAGGTACTTAACAACATAGCTTTCCAATTCGTCTTTGTTTCTTGCTTGTATAATATACTTTCAAGAATAAAGTTATAATTTATGCCACTCCTTATGTCCAAAGTCACGAGAGTACAAAAATTTTCTAGCACAATTGCTAGGTATTAAATGACCGTATTTTTATTTATTAAACGTAACATCCACGAGACGATCTATTAATTTCGTGTATATAAACATGTCAGAACATAAATCATCCAATGCTTATTCCAGTTGCATATTCCCTCAGATTAGGAACATAATGGGTTGTCGAGGATTTTAGTAGACTAGTTTCATAGCCGACAAATTAAGCACAAATTCTGATTAATTGTGGGTCGCCTTTTATTTTAATTTTCATATGAACTATTGCCATCTTTGCTTTAACATATTAACATTAGTATATAAAGAATATCGGCTTACCAAGTGTATCATATCTTACACTCTTCGTCATTCATAGTGGAACTTCCAGTGAGAAAGAACGTCACGTATCAAAGAATGAAACTTATTATTCATAGTAATAAACACACAAAAAAGAATCTACTATATTTAGAAAAAAAAGACATCCCCCGAGAAGTTAGCAGGGTAATTCTTGCTTAAAAGTAGATCTAAGTTTAGTCATAAAAGTCACGCAACAATAGCAGTACTGTAACATTAGCAGCAGCAGTATTATGGCCGTAGTATCAAATGTTCGTAGTTTTTATCAACTCTCTCCCCAAGGATGAAAACTCGGAGTATCCTTCTCTTACGATCTTCATTCGCTGGTCGGGAGTTGGGAAACTTCTCACCAACATTTGCATATTTAATATCGAGTGAACGTGAAGGGAATGCTCCACTGGCCTTAAGAGACAGATATATATGGAGATTCCCCTTTTCTTTAAAGTGAGGATATCTTCAATTTGCTTTTATGTAACAGGAAAAAACTCCGCGATGTTTCAGTAGTTAGGAAAATTTCTGTTTTGTTCGCTATTCAGTTTATCCACTTCTTTTATATATCATTGTATTCATCAATATCATTACTATCCTTTTCATTGTTGAAAATAATATTATATCATACAGAATACAAAGTGTTCCCTTAATAGCTAAGGAATTGTAAGGAGCTTTTCGTAAGTGACAACACAGAAACACCGGATGGAGCACTGGGTGGCTCCTAAAAGGAATCTATATTTATATATATATATATATATATATATATATATATATATATATATATATATATATATATATATATATATATATATATATATATATATATATATATATATATATATATATATATATATATATATATATATAATTATATATGCATGTGAGTGTGTGTGTGAATTTTATCACATCACCATGACATTTTATATACAAACATTAAGCTACAAATGGCGTTTAGTATCCAATTCACACTACTTCGGGAATATCACAGAAGGGGAATTATAAGTGATAACTGGTTTGGTACCTAAGTGACTCGAACACTCGACAGTACGAACCAATGACTTCTAGCCAAAGCAATTATCACTTATAATTCCCCTTCGGTGATATTCCCAAAGTAGCACGAATTGGACATTAAACAACATTTGTAGTTTGATATATACACACACACACACACACACACACACACACACACACACACACATATATATATATATATATATATATATATATATATATATATATATATATATGTGTGTGTGTGTGTGTGTGTGTGTGTGTGTGTATCTATATATATATATATATATATATATATATATATATATATATATATATATATATATATATATATATATATATATATATGTATATAAATACATATATATATAAATATATAATATATATATATATATATATATATATATATATATATATATATATATATATGTGTGTGTGTGTGTGTGTGTGTGTTAAATTTAGTCACCGGCACAATTGTTTTGTGCATTAATGCAATTAATAACAGGACCTCATTGTATCAGGATGGTTTCTAGTGGAGATTTTTATTAAAAAAATATATATAAAAATTTAAAACACGCTTTTATGAAATTGGACTAATAAGTAGAAAAATAATGTTTTCAGACACACCAGGATTTTTTTTTCCAATTAATCATGATTTCGTGTTATGCTTCTAAATAACATGGTACTTGCGGTTATTTGCATATGACAAAGTAAGAGGCGCATATTATTTTAATAAATCCTGTTAACAGCAAAGTAGTATTTGTGAATGAAAATGACAAATGAGCAGAGTATCTGGGTTACTCTGCCAGTTGCATCTGTGTAGCTTTGAAATCCCGCATTGGCCTTTAAAGTTGCTAACGAAGCGCTTCAAAGTCATATTAACGATTTGAAAGGAAATGAACAGCGTCCGAGCGCTTTATACTAAAGACATTATGTCTCAAATGGATCTGCAATTACGCCTACGTAACGAAATATGGAAATACAAATCCTATGTAGGTTAACAAGCTCGGCCATTAGTCGTGATCTTTTATCAAGCCGACTGACTATAAATAGGTCAGGAATGAAATGGATTGGAGATACACGCTCAAGTATCAATTTAAAGAAGGAAAGATACTTCCAGTTGAGACTGAATTTTTTCTTCTTGTATACGATGGAAAATGATCAGGCTTTGTGAGTCATGAGAGTTCTTGCCGTGTAGTTAGTCTGTATAAGAACTTCAGAAGACACTACTGATAGAAATATTTTTTTCGTGGAAAAATTTTCTTTTAGATTCTGTTCTATTTCATTACTCTAACAACTTATATTGTCAAAGAAAAAAAAAAATATATATATATATATATATATATATATATATATATATATATATATATATATATATGTGTGTGTGTGTGTGTGTGTGTGTGTGTGTGTGTGTGTGTGTGTGTGTGTGTGTGTGTGCGTGCGTGCGTGCGTGCGTGCGTGCGTGTGTGTGTGTGTGTGTGTTTATAATTCAATAAAATCTCACAAGTCTATTTGCAAGTACAAGAAGTAAAGCATACAAATAAATTTAAGAAATTATACTGGTTGTAAAAGACATATTCAAAAATAATACATGTACTGATTATTATACAAACATACAAATGTCTGTGTATACATAATTGTGTATAATACTGAATTTGAGTGTGTATATACGTGCAATTACTCTACAGTAATTACGGCTAAAGGTTCGTCTTGATAGGGGCCTCAGGGACTTGAGTGAGGACGTTGCCTGACCTTTGATGGGCGCTTTCGTGTCCCTTGACAGGCGCATTGCGTAAGGAGGTTGGGGGCGGGATGTCTGTTCCCTGTTCGCTCGCGTATTCCTCCTCCTACGGGAGGAGGAGCATATGACCCGACACTTTTCGCATGTTTAGGGTCGGTTCCTGTACGGCAATGCTTACCGCTTCGGTTTTTACGAGGCGACCATAGTTGCCCTATTTAATAACGCGAACCTCGAGCCGTATTTAGTATATACAGAGCATTTGCACCTACATATATATTCACATTTAGTGTCATCAATAAGTGTGTATACACATTCATTTGTATATCTGTACAATAATCAATTCATGTATTATTTTAAATGTATTTTTTACATACAGTATCACACTTTTTATTTATTTTTGTGCTTTACTGAAGCACTTGTAAAAAGACATGTAAGATATTTATTTATAAGCACAAATTTAAAGAAATAACAAGCAGTTTATTTTGCACTTCAAATATTTATTTACTACATATTTACCGCCTAGCCTTTCTTGCCACACATACTCTTTGTCCCCAAAAGCCTATAGCCTAAGCGGATAATCTGTCAATCTCTTCACCAATCAGTACTCAGGTCCCAAGGTCAATTACAAACTTTCTCTCCACACAGTTATGTAAATAGGTTGTAAGCCCAATTGTATTTCAGTTGTCACTTGAGAATACCATAGTGATGAAACAGCTGTCGTGACAAAAAAATAATGAATGGAAGAAAGAAGTCTGCATATATTTCACCAGAAACTGACGCATGAGAATCGGAAAAACTCCGACGAAATGGAGATTCGTACAAGAAACTCATTGACGCCACTGTTTAATTTTGCATGGGAGATCGTGGAAGATAAGAGAGTCGAAGCCCTTGAGAAACCTGACTCCCTCTTCTATGGCGCCTAGCTTCACCGATGAGCGCAAATTGTGAATCACACCGTGACATCTCTTCTCAGGTTTCGGCCGAGGTGGTTCACGATTGCTAGCGGTCAATCAAGGGGCTCTTTTCTTTTTCTTACTGACTTGTGTCTGCCAGCCTCCAATCCCATCGTGATCATTGTCATCATCATCCACCACGGAGGGTGGGGTGGGGGAGGGGGTGGAGAAATATGGTCGGAAGACTCAAGAGGGCGGTGATCTTGACTGAGGATCTATCGTCTACGGGAGCATGATGAAATAATTGATTCGGCATTTTAGCATAAATGTATTCTGTACAACAGTTATTTAATTTCTTTCTTCGAATATATATTGTTTAAAGGGCTTGCCTACACTTGTTCTAATTAATGTGTTGTAACACACCTGTAAAATACAGATGAGTCATTTTACCAGGAGCGATATCGAGTATTAGTTTGCGTTATGAAATTTCTTACTTGGAAAAAAAGTGCATAAAATAAAGATGACATTTGAAAATCAGTATTCCAGTATTTTAGTTATGTTTTTGAATAAGTATAAAGGGCATCATTATCATTTCGACGCTGTAATGATTAATGAAAGAGACTCCTGAGAGATATATATACCAATTAACAGGGTAACGTAAATATCACAATTTATGAGAGAACTGAGCCTTATCTATTCCAAAAATCTCTATTTTAAAAATATTATTTCATTTAACAAATCTGGCACTACATATAACAATAGTCTACATTTTAAAACATAAAAAAACAATGTAATTGGGTTACAAGAACGTTCACAGTGTATGCAACCATATCTATATTTTGCAATTTATGTGGAAAAACAGTGTTTTGGCACTAAAATTTTTTTAAGTATATTTCAATTACGTAACTGATACAAGCGTACGGTAACGTTTAACTGGAAAAGAGACACGAAACTTATACATATGTATATATATATATATATATATATATATATATATATATATATATATATATATATATATATATATATATATATATATATATATATATATATATATGTGCGTGTGAATGAACAGCGATGTTTCAATTACTATCCATATTCACGTGCATATAACCATTTACTTTAGCTACTCTTAGGACATTTGTCTAACCTATAAATATCCAATACTATTCCACATAGAAAGGTCGAGATAAAGCCACTGTTTCAGTCAGAGGCGTCACTTAATTAACTTCAATTATCGTGAGTTCATTGTCTCTAACTTTGGGTGACGTTAATGTCAGCTTGCGTCTGAAATCCAACGTCGAATTCCTTTATGAGTTTCCAGGAAAGGAAAGTTCGGATCAGTCATTGTAATGACAGAATTCTGAGACCTTCGACCCAATGCTGTATTCAGAAGTCCAAAGAACATCTCTTCCATTGTGGAAATGATTCACTGATTTTTTATGCAATGCTATTATTATACAGTAAGATCTTTCACAGCGATCAACGAATAAAAGCTTCGCACTGATATTTATTGTTATAGTTAAAAACGTCATAAAAATCACTACAAAACATTTAAACATTCGGTCACGACCCACTAAAATCGATTTTCGTTCAAGAAGCAAAAAAAATTAAAAAACGGCAACGTGACTTATAGAGAAGGGAAAGGTATGGACATGTATTCCACTTTTTGTAAAAGCCTTCAGTAATCTTATCCTTAACTCTTTGCATTCCGTAATTTTTCCTCTTCAAATGGTATTTACCCCTACGAGTGTAAATTTCGTATTAAGGTTAGTGCATCCATGGGTTTTATAACTGTTGATTGTAACAATAGCAGATTGTAATTAGATTAATGAATATAATGCCTTTCAGTTTTAACAGAAAAGCAGTTTCGCTTAATATGAATATTACGGTATCTTCTTGAGATGTTGAACAAGATACCTACGAGTTATTAAGTAAATAACTGCATCTGGACATTTATTTACTAACAACAGATATGCTTGCACAGGATAGACGGGTAATTTTAGTGTCCTTATGATCCAACTACTTTTGTGCACAGTAACCTTGAAGACCATTTTTTCCTGATTATTTAGTTTCAGATGCTTCAAATGCTGTCTTTTAATTGTTTATCCATAATGAATTTTGTAATTTGAATGTTTGCATTTATATACTTGGCATTATTTCGTGGTATTTTAAGTGACCCACTGAAAAGTTGTTTTTGATGACATTATTAGCGAGCCTGTATCTATCATGTTTGGTATTTCTCAGGGCAAAATTCCATTGTCATTGTGGCTGGTGTTATTCTTTATTGTCGTCGGAACTAGTTATAATGGTGTAACTCCCCAAATGTGGAATGAAGGGGCAGTTAGCCTTAAAAGAGATTTAAAGCAGAACAATGAGTTTTGTCATCAGTAATATATAATATATCTTATAATCTACCCGATCTTGTACTGTGCCCTCACATCCAGATTCACACTACACAGGTAAAAAAGCATTTAGATTATTTGACGAAAGTAGGATTTTAATTTCCCTCATTATTTTGCCCTTGGAAGGAGAGGACGATGGCATCTTTCTCCTTATTTTACTAAATATTGGGAGGCCTTTCTCTTATTATGATGCTGGTGAGCTTAAAATAGACGGAAGAGAGGCTTCAGAAGTACTAAGAAGATAAACTGCGTCTTTCGACTACAACAGACCCATTAGCCTGTGAATGACAAGAGGGGAAAGTTTTAAAAGGTTCTTTTTTGTCGAAAAGTAAAAAAAAAAAAAAAAAGAGGTTTTTAGCTAACGGAACTTTATGACAATCATTTAACAGGCAAAGAGATGCACTTGTAAGTCTGTTTATTTTGCAATGCTCAAAAGCTATTCACTGAGGATGAATATTGAACTTCGATGGTCAAAGGTCGTGAAATTGTAATTTTATTAATGAATATAATGCTTTCTTTTTTTTAACATGAAAGTAGTCGCCTAATATGAAGTAATTATGTAGAAAATGTCAAGACCTGAAGTTGTTATGACTGGTATATTATAGGAAACTGTATAAATATTACGTGAAATATATGAAGTTAGGAAGACCAAACTTATTTCTCTTTTCATCTTATCCATTGCATATGTAAAAAAAAATAATAATATAATTTTGTTAAAGTGTTACGTATAGAGTCATACTTACAAGAGGTTCTTATAATAACGAGAAGAATGAGAAAATTTCCATAATTCGGAACACGTGTAAGCAAAACCAGAAAACGTACATTAGCATGAGAGTTCGATCAGTAACCTCATTTCAATCTGAGGTCCTTGATCCCAGTTAGCAAAAAAAATCAGTCATTAAAAATCAAGCACATCTAATGATCAAAATTTATACGATGATCGTCAGCTGTTGTATATTGTATGATTATTTCTCTCATATGGACATCGCTATTAATAGCCAAAGCAGCGGACATTGTATCCGAGGAAGTCATTCTACATCGCTATCAAATTCGCCATCATATAATTCATGCAGACAAACGCTGTCAAGGACATGATATATGATTTATTTTATCACCTCTCTTCGTACTGACTGACCATTCCGTATTATTATTATTATTATTATTATTATTATTATTATTATTATTATTATTATTATTATTATTATTATTATTATTACGAAGGAAGAAGACCCTCTTTGAGGTAAGTTTTGTTGAATAGAATGGCTGCATTTGGCAAATTGATTTTCAACAAATTATTATTATTATTATTATTATTATTATTATTATTATTATTATTATTATTATTATTATTATTATTATTATTATTATTATTATTAGTCTTCATCCTGATGATGATATGAAATTCTCAACATCATCCCAAAAATAGAATTAGAAAATATAAAAGTATATATTACGGCGGTTCATGGAATACAGGAAAATCAAAATGTATTTAATTAATAGAATCCGGGTTTGATGTACGCCTGGGTGCATTCAGCCAGTGATGCATTCCGTCCAGCTGGATTAAAATGATGTTGACGTAGTTTTGTTTTAGTTATTTATTCACAAGATAATACTTTTGTATTTAGTTTTTGATGGCAGTGTAAACATCGCAAACACAGATTCGCGCGTGCACGCACAAACACACATTATATATATAGACAGATAGATAGATAGATAGATAGATAGATAGATAGATAGATAGATAGATAGATAGATAGATAGATAGACAGATATATATATATATATATATATATATATATATATATATATATATATATATATATATATATATATGTATGTATGTATGTATGTATATTACACAGGACTAAAAATGTTTTACGGTTGACAAATACATTACATTCGAATGCAAACATGAAACAAAACTGAATAATTAGGTAAGTCTGGCTTAGAATTAATTATGCAAACACCTCCACAACAATCAAATAACGTAAATATTTTTAAGAATTTTTAAAAATCCGACTAAAATGAAGATTAGGAAATTTGGAGAATAAATTTAAATCTAAGCCATCGTAAAACAACTGGGCTACGGTACTAGGCGAAATTAAATACAAATTGTTCAAGTAAGGGTTCTTCTTGCAGTCGGCAGAATTGAGGGTAGATCTAAGTAATAGATACTCGGCGGGTATTTAGCAAGAAATTGAAGTTTCTCATAGTATTTTGGTTGCTTATTTACAATTTCACGTCATTTCTGGGGGGGTCGGTTGTAATTAACCTGTAATTAACCCCTGCAGTCCATCCAACAAGGGGTTTCCATACGCGATCTTCACAAGACAGAGCACGGGTACGTCTGTTTCGAACGGTTCATATCCCGTCCGGCAAGTGCAATAGCTTGTTGACGTATACGTACCGCCGCCCCCCCCGCCCTCCCACACCCCGGAGCCAGTACTGAGCACGGCGAAGGGACATTCCATTTGGCCTGTTCTAAAATAGAATATTTATTCTTATACAGCAATGCGCACCGAATTTCAGGAATATTACTTATATTCAATGAAGTTGTATGCGGAGAAATATCTGCCTAAAATGTTGCGTTTAATGTTTTAGGAAAATTTTTTTGTTGTTTTTACATGTATAATAATCTTTTCCTTTTTGGGGGTGGGGGTGGGGGGAGGCGTCAGGTGGCATATTATGGTCCGACCCAGTGTACGGTGCATACTTTTGCTCTACACGTTTACTTATGATCAGTGCTGAGAAAATCTGTTTATTAGGGTAGACGACAGCAAATCTAAGCTACAGAATTTATATATATCTTAATTAAAAATTTGGAACAGTATGCGACCTCCCAAGGCTCAAATTATAGTGGAAAACTTAGAACATAATAAAAATATAAACTGAAACACTGAAAAGCTCAAATGCAATCTCTTGCCTGAGATTTAAGGTAAGTTTGCTACAAAAAAAAATCTTATCTGCCTTGCAAGGACTGCGCAATATCCAAAAAATATATTTCTTTTGTACATCCACAATGTAAGCAGATCACATTTCCAGGTCTATTTCTTAGCATATAACTTCACTGTTTATCTGTCTGTCTATCTATCTATCTATCTGCATATATATATATATATATATATATATATATATATATATATATATATATATATATATATATATATATATATATATATATGTGTGTGTTTATAAACATACATACATACGTAGTGCGTCAATATAACCAACCTGGTTACTAACGAAACTTATTGAATCTTTAGGGGACATGCGAAGCAAATCCTTTAACTCAACACGAATTCCTTGAGTATTACTCATTTGTGACTTGGAATGCTTGAAGACAAACGTCGAAATACATTTCCTGCTCTGTTCAGAAACAGTTTCGTGAATGCTAAAAGCAGTTAGTTATAAAAAAGGATTTGGGTGCGTTCATTTTTTCCAAGCTGTTTGAGAAACCGATTCCGACAGGAACCTTCAAGGAAGAGCCTTTGAATAACCGCCCTACGAATGACACATCATTGCAGAGAGGAAAACCATTCACTCGATAATACTTTGAGCGGATCAAGCAAAGGGCAGAATCTGGGTCACCTACTTTGAAAGGATGTTGATATATTTTCGGACTCTGGGTTGAACAGAAGTTTCGAATTCTCTTCCATTCCTAGCTAGCAAATTCTCGTTGAATAAATTCATACCTGATAGACTTCTTCAGAGAGGAAGACTCACTTACAACGAGTCAGTCAAATAGTGTGATGACCAAAATTCCCACTAAAGGTTTTAATCCTCTCTGTGAACTTCGTATAATTTGATTTAACTTATCTGTTTTTTTTTTTTATTGCTTAACTTCTCGTCCTTTGCACTTCTTGATCTGTTCCCTTGGGCTTATTCTTATTACCCACCCCTTACTCTTTTCCTTTTACGACTGAGTTTTCGAAATCTACCTCATCCCTTGTCCATGTTTTTGCCGACGAGTGAAGCCTTAACTTTTCTCCACCTTCCTCTCTCCTCCTTTGGTCACAGTCTATCAGCAGTTAATCTGGAATATGGGCTACGTAAGCTGGTTCTATGCTTTGTAATCAACAACTAATTTCAGCTAATTTTTCTTCCTGCTCTCTCTCCCAGCCAATATTTCGATTCATCGCGGTAAAAACTGCCAGAAAACATTTATTCTAGAACACTTGTGCTTTTAGATTATTTCAAATATATTTTTCTTTCTAAATGGATTATACTTTATATAAATAGATTATATATATTATATATATATATATATATATATATATATATATATATATATATATATATATATATATATATATATATATATATATATATATATATATATATATATATATATATAATATATATATATAATCTGTGTGTGTGTATAAAAGCATATTCATGCATACACATAACTTGGCAATAGAAATTCCAGTTAAAGCTTTCAACGTTTCCACCTTGCGCTGAAGACTGTATTAAGTAATTTAGATTATGTCATGTAAAAAACAATTAAGAGTACCTAGAAAGCTAACCTTTCAGAGTGAAAGTTCCTCTCAGACAGACCTGTGCCTCTCGTGAAAATCGACTGACACGCGTTGCCTAGCAGAGAGGGAATGCGCCCCTGTCAGTCGCTTGGGAGACAGAGAATATCCACGGAACTCTAATTACATTTTGAGATGTTCCGGTGTCGGCTGATGTCTAGCACACAATGAGAATATCTGTTGTTATTGATCAGCTGCGATATTCAAGTTACAGACAGTCTTAGTCGTGAAACGTTAATTATTCCCAAAAGGACTTTATTTGACCAGACAGCAAAATGCATCGCCAAATTAGTTTTAAGTGTTTTTTGTCTTATTAAAACAAACGTAATTATATAATAATTAACACATTCTTAACACACGGGCATTGTATCAACGTTTTACAAAATGTATGGTTTTTACCAGAATTTGGTACATTTTGTAAAAATCACATGCCGAAATTAAAAACATTAAAAACCTCTTTTAACGACAATCCCCTTTAACACTTTACCAAGAAGGTTCAGATTATGAAAATTACATCCTGAAATGCCAAAAAATAATAAAAATAATGAGGAATATGTGTGCTAACAACATTTTCACAAAGAATAATTAACCTAATACCTATTCACCACACACACACACACACACACACACACACACACACACACACACACATATATATATATATATATATATATATATATATATATATATATATATATATATATATATATATATATATATATATATGTATATATATATTTATATATATATATATATATATATATATATATATATATTTATAAAAACTATATATATATATATATATATATATATATATATATACATACATACATACATATATACTGTATATATATATATATTTGTATATATATATATATGTAATATAGGCCTACATAGTTTATCAAAAAACTCTCATATATATATATATATATATATATATATATATATATATATATATATATATATATATATATATATATATATATATATATATATATATATATATATACATGAAATATGAACAGACTCCTAAACATCACTCTCCTTGCGTTGTGGATGCTACTGGCAAAAAAAAAAAAGAAAATCAATAAAAAAAGGTGTTCGCCCTAAGCTCGATATTGATGACATTCCTATGTGTAACATCAAAGTAAAGTACGATGGAAAACAATGTTGGAATCCTTTGTTGCAAACGTAGCAATATCTATTGTACTGTTGTGTTGGTATAACCCTAAGCTATGGATTTTTGATGACCCAACTCGTAAACACATTCGTCATTTTAACCCGTTACATGAAGTACTCTGTTTCATATCGTAAATTAGCATTATATAAACCTTACCTCATCAGTAGTGTAGGATCAAATTGTTCAAGGAGTTATTCAAGAATAGGTTTTCCATTTTATGTCTTAATCATTTATCAAGTTCCAAAATTAAAAGAAATAATAATTTCAGTTAAGACTTACAGAGTATAAAAATACCGAAAAAAAAAAACAAAAGATGAGGACTTTAATTAACGAAGATATATTGCATTCACAATGGTCAATATGAATGTTATTTTTTTTTAAAGAGAAAAATGTCTACCCTTGAATACTGAACAGTCAATAGGGAGAACAATGTTCACCTCTCACGAAATTTACGGCATTCACTTCTAGATACATCCGGTTTTTACCCTTTATTTGTTTTCTAGTTCTAGTTGATGTTAGTTACGTTCATTCCGGTAGTGGAGCCCATGCTGACTGATAACATTTGTGCAAACATTTTCACGACAACCAAAGTATCGAAGTAAAACTTATTAATTTCATCTGACTTGAATGATAGATTATTCTTGTTTACTATCCCAAGTCCACATAACCAGTTATAACGCATTTCCTTAAAATGGTAAATTTTAATTCCTACTGTGTGTCAGTGTTTCGTCCTTAAGGATACGGGACAGAGGATCCCCCGGGTAAGAATGAATAGTTGTTACCTGATATTACTTAACAAAAACTCTTCTGTCGCCTGCCGTTATTCCACACAGAAATATTCGTTGATTAAAACGTATGTTCTATTGTTAGTTGCAATGAAAGCAAATGAATACCGCAGTGGAAACATTAAAAGAATATATCATACAAACTGTTTCCTAGTTCAGAGAATATATTATACTAACTATTTCCTAGCTCAGATGAAAAGATTTTTTTTTTACCGATAGCAATAAAACGGAAGAATCTTTTAGAGGTGATTTTTGTTTTTATTCAGTGTTTGCTCTTAACGCTGAAATTACTGTTCATAGTGATAGCAATTCATAAACACTATTATTCTACACAAATTCTCTCTCTCTCTCTCTCTCTCTCTCTCTCTCTCTCTCTCTCTCTCTCTCTCTCTCTCTCTCTCTCTTAAAAGATAGGAAGATTAGTTTTTAAAACTCCTTATCAGCATTAGATCTGAAACAAGTTGTAGTAGTTTCCCCCTGAAATTTATCAGCATTACATATTTTATCACAAATGACTGTAATCCTCACCCTTGCCAGAGTTAACAGAACTTCTGCTGTAACAAAGGCTCGGTTTACAGTTACTGCATTACTGTCACTTTTAGGTGTAGCATAGGGACACGCATAAAAACGAGAAAAATATATAACTTTTCTTTGTAAAATAATTGTATGCTTGTACGACAGATGAATTCCTTGTCTATAGTTTTCATTTTGAATTTGTGGACAATTTAATCACTGGAAAGTAGTATTTTAATTTCAAGGGTTTCGTGGTTGGGGAATGCAAATTTAGCTCATTTTCACAATCGTAATAATCCTAGTATTATAACCTTTAGCTATGCGGACACTATGCAAATTTAATAATAATAAAGATCCATAAACATTTCCATCTAAAAAAGTTATTTTTATATTACAAAATACCCACAAATTGTTTTGCTATATGTGATAGTACTGACGATCGTTATTCAACTTATTTGTGTTAGGCAAATGGTTTTAATTCCCCTTTTGTTTGAAGCGCTACATTTTGTAAAACAATCTATACCGAAATCGCCGAAGGACCATTCTTCGAATATGTTTAACAGTAAGAAAGTTTGAGTTTATAATAAAAACCTTACAAGCACATAAATGTCAAGAAAGACAGGTATTTAGTATTTATGTTTCCATGTGTGTGTGTTCGCATAAGGACAGTTATATTCATAACATGATGATACAGTAATTTGGATGATTTCACAAACGATCTAAAGAAGCCGCGATTAAACATAAGTTAGCTTCTACATATACCTGTAATCTCTTGAGTAGAATTAGTTAAATGCCAATATGTTGCCCTAAGAGCAACAGTGTTTAAATCTTAATAAACGATTGCCAAATGATGATAGTTAAATTTAAGTGATGAGGGTCGTTTGTTTGTTAAGTGCTGCACCCAAGAATTTGCCTTTACGAAGATTTCAGTAATTTTATTCTAAGTTTTTTTTTATATCAGGAATGATCTAACGAACTATACTAGCAATGCTGAAGTGTTGGAATAAATCAAATACGAAGAAATACGTAAAATATTTTTCTGAATTATAAACGTCTGGAAAATTAAATAAGCTGAACACATTTCGCCTTTTAATCCCTTTAACGCAGTACTTCAAAGCTGTGACGATACGTGAACAGAAGTAAAAAGGCTAAACCTCATGCAAAATATTTAATTTCCAAGCAATCCAGTTAATTTTAAAAGGGTTATTCAAAAGTAACGCTATTATTATTATTATTATTATTATTATTATTATTATTATTATTATTATTATTATTATTATTATTATTATTATTATTTTAAGGAAGTAGACCCTCTTTTATTAAGAGGGTTGCCTTCAATGATGGACTTGATGGCACACTTGTCTTTTTTATATTTTTAGTGAAATATTTCCTCATAGAAGAACTTGGTGTCATCAGGGGTGGTAGGGTGAGGTTCCTGATGGTAAAGTCTAAGGCACTTGTCCACGTCCCAATTTTTATTCCCATTATTGATGAGAACAATAAGAACCAGGCGACACATTCCAGCTCTGCTTGTTTGTCCTTTTCAAGAGGAGCAATACGAGAGAGCTCTTCTGATGAAGGTGCTCATTTTAGTTTGTTTACATTTCTCAGGGCACTCACTCTCTCCATTTAGACACTTGCCTAGGTTCATGAGTTTTTTATACTCCCTTGTAGTAAAGCGTTCCCCTCATTGCCTGACGAGGACGTCAACGAAGGGAGGCGATGATCATGACTTTATTCGATTGTAAAGTTGAGACAACCGTGTGTTTGCAGGAGTCATGTCTCAGATGCTCTATCTCTTCCATACCAGCACTGACGAAGGTGTCTTGATGTATCATGCATACATCATCAGCTTTCCCATGCTAGTAAAGACTCTTTGCTCGATGGTTCCCATGTTCCCATATAGAAATTAACGAGGAGAACACCAAGGGAGGAACCCATCACTACCCCATCTATTTGGGTGTACATATGGCCCCTTTGGGTGGAGAAAGGGGCCTTTTTAGGACACATCACAAGGAGGCCACAGAGGGCGTGTTCAGGGATGGTTAATGAGGGAGTGGTAGGATCCCTGTAAATGCGATCCAAAATTATCTGCATTGTTTAATCCACTGGTGCGTTTGTGAAGAAGCAATGATTCATCCGGGGGTATCACTCTCATGGCTTCCAGGAACTCTGCTTAGGACTTCCAGCTGTGGTCACCCGGGACATATGGGGTGAGAATGGTGGAAAACCCCTTGGCTAGTTAGTAAGTCAGGCTGGGGAGAAAGTCTATGCTGCCTTTAATGCTACCACCCCTGATGATGTCAAGCTCTTCTATACGGGAATACTTCCCAATAAATATAAACAAGACGAGCATGCCATCAAGTCCATCACTGAAGTTAATATCAGTCCATATGGCCCCAGGAAAAGATCACGCTCGCTATATTTCACAGAAACAGGAAAAATCAGCGGCCTGGTCATGAAGAATAACCCACCCCCGCCCCCACGCAGGGTTCCATGAAGACGATAATCTCCTAACTACCAATACGAATTCACGGCTGCTCTCTACCGCAACGCGTTCCTCCTATATATACCTCCAACCACACCTCTTGCCTCCAGAAACGTCTCATCCGTCTTGAGAAAGACCAACGGGCTGGTCGGAACATGGAACGACAAAACAAGCTCCGGAACGAATACAATGAAGAAAATGTCAACAGCTACAGTGGCCTTATTTTGGGCACCCTCTGGGGCTAAGATTTGATCAGAACTAAACCGACACCACAAAAGCAAACTTTCATTCAAGTTTTGTTCTTTTATAAACTCCTCCGCTAAGTTTGGAAATGGATGCAAGGGTTCTGCAGAAGAGGTCGAAATGTGTAAAATTCATGCAAGACATACAAACATGCATCCATACATAAGAACGGGGGAACGACCGGAACAACTTTCATTAGAAAAAACTTAGACGCTCTCAGCTCAAATAACCAAAAAGGGCAGTTCACACTCTCGTAACAGGATTATTAAAAACTTATTTACATGTAAAAAATAATCGTTGAAAATACATAATACTATTTGTTTCCAATAAATACTATTTAGAGGTATTTTGCTCAGAAAGTGGTAAATAAAAATGGAACAATAGTGATAACAAATAGATGAAGGTGATGAAAAATCGGGAAGACATTATTATCATTATTATTATTATATTATATTATTATTATTATTATTATTATTATTATTACTCAGAAGATCAATCCTACTCACATGGATGAAGCCCACAGGGGAAATTGATCTGAAATTCAAGCTTCCAGAGAATAAGGTGCCCATTTAAGAGAAGTAACAGAGGGTAATAGGAAACAGAGAAAGAAGAGATTAGTTATTGGGAATGAAAAATAACAAATTACAAATTAATAGTGCTATAAATGTCTGTAAATTATTGAAGTATATAAGGAGAATTGTTATAGGGTAGTGTGTGTGTGTTCGCGTGTGCGTATGAGGAGTGACTTCTAGGACTCGATAAAGAGGCTTTGGATGAGAGAATACGTCGACATGGTACGACAGGAAATCCTTCACTTCTCTCTCTCTTTGGTATTCACACAGGAATCTCCTCTGGATTGAAAGGGTAAGTTTGTAACTCATAATTAGAGAAGTTTCAGGTCCCAGCAAATCCTCGTCTTGGTCAGGTTTCGAACAAGAGGATCGTAAAGTTGTTAGTACTCTAACAATTTCTATAATGAAATGGTGAAAAAAAGAGTATTAGGATATTTTTTTTCTCTTTGATTCCTCTCTTTTGGGAATTGGAAAGGGAAATATAGTAGTGACTATCATTTACGGGATATATATATATATATATATATATATATATATATATATATATATATATATATATATATAGATAGATAGATAGATAGATAGATAGACAGATAGATAGATACACATACACACACATATATAAATATATATATATATATATATATATATATATATATATATATATATATATATATATATATATATATATATATATATATATGTGTGTGTGTGTGTGTGTGTGTGTGTGTGTATACACCTACCGTTTTAGAACCCAACAAATAAAAGCGGCTAATAAAGTTACTGTGAAATAATAAAACTGAAAAACTCCAAATTCACAATACTGCGGAAACTACGGTAGATATCAGAGCCTTTTATTTTCCCTTTTCCAGTCCGAATGGGAGACCTGGGATAACTAGATAACAGAGAAAGCCCAGTAATTGTGAGAGGCTTAGTGATCGTCTTGGGACTTGTATTCTACGTGAGGAATGGAACTAATGATCAGCTAGTCAGTAAAGAAGGACATAAGCGAGAGCTTTTTGATTTCTGTAGGACTACAACGGAAGATGTCTTATTCTGAATGCAATTTCCCTTTCAGTTTCGGTAGCATAGTGTATACATAGTGACATGTGCGTTGCTGAGGAATATGAAATGAAGGAATGTTAATAAGCGCGTTTCAGCATATTTGGAATATATATACATACAATATATATATATATATATATATATATATATATATATATATATATATATATATATATATATATATATATATATATATATATATATATTAGTTTACCAATCCGGCTCTGCCTGGAAGAGCTTTGAAGAACTCAGAAAATTTTCCTGTATCCCCTTTGAATTGTTTTGTCGTGTAGAGGATGTGTATTATCATTGAAAATACTTTTCTTTCCTGTGATTAACCATTCTGTCTTGAATTCGTTACTTTAAACAAAAATAATTTATACACACACACACACACACACACACACACACACACACACATATATATATATATATATATATATATATATATATATATATATATATATATATATAAAACCTGGCACTTATCTGATTAAAATGGTGAGAGAGAGAGAGAGAGAGAGAGAGAGAGAGAGAGAGAGAGAGAGAGAGAGAGAGAGAGAGAGAGAGAGAGAGAGAGAGAGAGAGAGTTTGGTAGAGGTGGCTGCTCTATGGCGAAGTTGGTGTGCATGGTAAAGGTGTTGCCAAATTACCCAGTAATTGATTTCAGACCTCATTTAAACTGACTTTATAACGAAACACGTCATCGTACCGTCACCAAGCAGTCATCATAGCGAATTCCGAAGGTAAAAACGAAGAAGAAACGTGCGAATTAATGAGGAAATTCGCAACTGAACGAATAAAAAAAAGGAAATATCATATATGTTGACGTCGGTCTTAGCCATAAGTTACTGTATATGCGAGGATGGGGAAGCCGTTCTTGGCTATGGAAATCGAAGCTTTACTTTTAAAAATCGAGGTGATTAACAACTATATTATTAATAGCATCAATTATGATTAAAATTCACGTAAACTTTGATCAAAAATTGAAGTTATATGGGGTCTGTTGTTTCAAGTTAATCGTATGTCTGAGAACGTTTGGAAGAAAATCTGGATTGTTTAGTCGAAAAATTACCATTAACCCATAAAACACAAGAAGGAAAACCTGATGGAATAGATAAAAACGAAAATTTCATTCAATTTGTTTGTTTTGATGTCTGGTTTGATCTGTGGCGAGAATTGTAATATTTGGAATGACATTGCATTATGACTAAATGAAAGCAATTCTAATACAGTCAAACATCTGTTTAGTTTTTTGAATGTACTAAAACTGATTATCAAGTTTGCAGTGGGAGGAGTTTAACGACGTCACCAACAGAAAAGGTGGAGGTTTTCCGCCCAAACTACAGGTGACTCCCACAAAGTAACTGAGGAAAAGGTAAACAGCTCCGGTAAAAACGATAATTTAATTTGTTTTGCCTGTATTTTTATGTCTGTGACGGGGTAGGGGTTTGATTCTGAGTTATAAACCTTTCTTGGATGACAAAGGGGCTGCGTGCAAAATTTTGTCTGGGTCTGTCAAGTGGTCCAGATTACTATAGCATCCAAACATACAAACATTCACTTTTATTATACACACACACACACACACACACACATATATATATATATATATATATATATATATATATATATATATATATATATATATATATATATATATATATATATGTGTGTGTGTGTGTGTGTATATATATGTATGTATTAGATTCAAATAATATATCACCATTACTCATTATGAATCTTGTTCAACAACCTAGACCTTTCCCATCATAGAAAACCTCTATACAAAAAAAAGAACGGCCCTTTAAGGAAAATATTTCTCATTCAGTATGAAAAGAAATTGCTGAATGTAATCTGCAGCAGAAAATTCTGTTAGCTTTTCTGACGGTGGTTTTATCACGTGTCCGAGGCAAATCGGAACTTTCATCCTCTCACGGATGGAATGAAAATCATTTTCTAAGTGCCAAAGATCATAGGATGTGAAACTAAGCATAAAATGAGAGCTTCTGCATCTAAGATAGAATATCATAATGGATGACAGCTTGATGAAATGAAATGTAAAATTCTTTCATCATATATTCTGTGAATTCAAATATTTCAATATCGTTTAACTACTACTTACAAAATGTGATCTGCAACAGAAAAATTCAGCTAGCTCATCTGACGGTGTCATATATTACGTGTACGAAGTAAAGCAAGACTTTCATCCTCTTACGGATGGAGTCAAATTCATTTGCTTAGTGCCAAGGGTCATATAAGGTGAAACGAGGCATGAAATGAATGCTTCCGCACACAGAATGAAATTTCATGACGGAGAGGAGTTTGATGAAATGAAATAGAAAAGGCTCTCATCACGAATTTCGTCAATTAAAATATTTCATTATCATTTTACTAATTACCAGACAATGTGCAGTGTTTTTGCATCAGTTAAGACGCCCATAAAAAGTATGTACGGTATATGTACTGGAGTATCTGCGCTGTCAAAAAGGACGGAAGTTATAAATAACTTCAAGTACATTAGGTACACTACATGCTAAGTTAATGCTTCCCGGATACTAATTGCAGGTAAAAAAACATGTTAAAAGAAAAAACCAACCCTCATGTACAAAATAAAAATAATTACCTGTAAAAAAGAAAGCTAATATTTATATATATACATATAGAGCATTATTGCCTTAAAACTATGTTGTATCATAGCTGACATATATGGAAATAAACTATATACCATCACTATCTTTATCCTTAAGTACATCACAGGCTCTCTTTTTTTAAAGCTGCGAAATCCTCTCATTTTGTTCTGAAACAGCATCACACCATCCATTATCATTCATTATTTTTTTATAGCGCTTAGCCTAACACGTTCTTCCTGGTGATTCCACCTTAAAAACTTCTTCGTATTTGTCCTTAATCTTAGTCCATTTGATCACTAATTTTAATTGTTCTAATTACATTTATATTCGCGCGTTCTCTTACTTTTCAGGTTAACATTATATTCAAGTTAATAATATCTGCTTCAATCAGATAATAATCAGATATCCAGTTAGCCGCTATTCTTTTCTTAATTAAAGAAATTGGTATTTAGTCTACGGCTTTTATTACCATATAATTATCATTAGGCCATTAAATCATCTATGTATATAATGTATGTATAAAAAAATTCTCGAGGATATCTGTATATATATGTATACACGTGTATGTATGTATGTGTATATATATATATATATATATATATATATATATATATATATATATATATATATACGTCTGTGTGTGTAATGCACTTAACCACAAACTAGTACAGTTAACTAATATTATATTGAATGAAGACAGGAAACAAGACTAATTCATGAATTTATATTGAATGAAGACAGGAAACAAGACTAATTCATGAATTTAGTATAGTTCACAAGTAATTAGGCAAACATCTAAACAACATTAAAATAATGTGAATATCATGAAGACTTTTACCAGTTCGAACAAAATGCAGCTTTGGATATTTTAAGACAAACAAATTAAGTTGAACCCTCATATAACTTTAACAATACGTTACAAGGAGAATATGAATATAAACCTTCCAAATAAGAGTTCTCCTTTAAGCTAGCCATAGCTATAATATTCTGAAGTGGAAGTTCTACATTCTTACCGATTGCTTTAGTGGTTGAACAGCAATGCTCTCCGAATATCGGGAATATTTGTTATGTTCGATGAAACTGTACGAGAAGAAATAGGCTTGGAATTGAAATCTACTTAGATACGTGGATGCAAAATAAACCAATATATTCTTGATGCAGCGTAATCCGCGGAAGGCCTGTGTATATTTTTGTTTTGTTTTTTGTTTTTTGTCTTTTAACCTTAGCCTTAAATCTCTACCTAAAAGACTGCATGTGATGTTTCAAATAAATTTTCACTTATATTTCCTTATATTAGGACTGTGTATATTTACTTCAAAGTCAAGTTTGC
>NC_089746.1:59384011-59386511 GCF_040412425.1 Macrobrachium rosenbergii | reverse complement strand
AGCCTTTGAATAACGGCCCTGCGAATGACACATTATTGCAGGGAAGCAAACCATTCACTCGACAAAGCGTTGATACTTCGTAGCGGATAAAGCAACGGACAGAGGCTGGGCTATTCCTTTGAAGGGGTACTGATGTATTTTCAGTCTCAGTACATCTCTGGCTGAACAGACGTTTTGGATATTCTTCTATTCTTGGCTAGCAGATATTCGTTGAGTAAGTTTATCGTTGAAAGATTTTGTTACAGAGAGTCGGTCAAACAGAGTGATGAGGAAAATTCCCACTCAAGGCTTTAATCCTCGGTGAGATTCTTAGTGACATTTTATTTAACATGTCTAATTTTTTCTCGTTGCTTACCATCTCGTCCTTAGCACTTCTTGAGCTTCTCCCTTGGGCTTATTCCTCTTACCAACTCCTTACTTTTTTCCTTATCTTTACGGCTGACTTTTCGAAATCTACCTCATCCCTTGTCCATGATTTTGCCGACGATTGAAACCCTAGTTTTTCTCCAACTTCCTCTCTCCTACTTTGGCCACAATCTATCAGCAATCAGTCTAAAATATGGGTAAAATATGGGTTAAATATGGGTTACAAGCTGGTGCTATTCTCTGTAATTAACAATTAATATCAGCTAACTTTCCTTCCTGCTTTCTCTTCCACCTAATAATTTGATTGTTCGCGATAAAAACTGTCATGAAATATTTATTCCAGAACAATATTATGTATTTAGATAATTTCGAAAATATTTTTCCTCCGCATTCCGAATAGGATTTACACACACGCGCGCGCACACACACACACACACACACACACACACATATCATTGCATATATTCAAGCATACACATACCTTAACAATAGATATCCCAGTTTATGCTTTCAATCTTCCTACGTTGCAATAAGGTTGGAATAAGTCATTATGATTTTGTTATATCAAAAAAAAATATTAACAGTACCTAGAAAGTTAACCTTTCAGAGTGAAAGTTCCCCTCAGACAGAGCTCTGTCTGTCATGAAAATTGATTGACAAGTGTTACCTAACAGAGAGGGGATGCGCCCCTGTCATTTATATATCAGCTAAGTCAGTCGCTTGGGAGACAGAGAATATCCACGGAACTTTAATTACATTTTGAGAAGTTCCGGTGTCGACTGATGTCTAGCACACAATACGAAATGTCCGTCTGTTATCGATCAGCTGCCAGAGTCAAGTTACAGACCCTCTTGGTCGTGAAAGGTTAGTTATTGCCAAAAGCATTTCATCTGACCAGACAACACAATGCACCAACAAGTTAGTGTGAAGATTTTTTTAAACAAACTTCATCATATAAGTAGCATCCTTCCTAACATACAAGTATCATATGACAATTTTATAAAATATATGTTTTTATTTTTATCAAATGATAAAAATTCCATGCTGAAATTGTATGGACTAAATTCTTCTTATTTATGACACCGTCTCTCTGTGTCCTTTTGTCTACCTCTGTCCTAAACTGTACAACATTAAAAACCTCTTTTAATGTCAGTTCTCTTTGATTACTATTACCAAGAAAGTTCAGATGAAGAAAATTGCATCTGAAATCGTATGGACTAATCTTTTTTTTATTTAGGGCTCTCTCTCTCTCGAAACCGTGACCTTTAAAACATTAAAAACCTTATGTAATATCAATATTCCTTTATCGTCCTCCAAGGAGGCTCCACATTTAATATCCGCAATCATCGCCCGACTGCAATCACTACAACCGCATCAAGATACTTGAGTCGGTTCTTCTAGTGAGACTTCTCCCCTTTTTACACACCACTGACAACCAGTTCAACTTTAAAGTAAACCCTCAGCTGACACCTGCATGTACATTCTGAATGAACTGCTGAACTATTACCTATCATCAGCCTCTCCTGTATTATGTTTTGTAGATGTGCGGAAACCATTTGGCAGAGTAAACTACCTGAAGGTCTTCCTGAGGCTGCGCAAAAGAGGTACACCTTTATATTTGATTGGTATTTTATACTACTGATTCTCCACACAGCGATTCTGTGTCAAATGGGGTAACATACTGCCATGCAACTTCGGTTCCCTAAACGGGCTCCGGCAAGGTGGCATTGTTTCTCCATCTCTGTTGAATGCGTACACAGATTCTTTCGCCATACCTGTTTAATATGTACACAGGTGCCATGAATGTCTACCTGAACTCACTCCCAATCGGATGCACTATCAACGAAATAACAATAAACAATCTGTGTTACCCTGACGATATGGTTTTGATTTCCCCATATATTGCTAGTTCTAAAGCGGATATATATATATATATATATATATATATATATATATATATATATATATATATATATATATATATATATATATATATATATATATATATATATATATATAAATAAGATTATGTAAAAACGGACTTTGTACTACAAAAGAAAAGTACAGCATTAATGTTACGAGTAATTTTATAAAGATAACCAGGTAAATCTTTCATAAATGTAAAACAATGAGA
>NC_089746.1:59361511-59379011 GCF_040412425.1 Macrobrachium rosenbergii | reverse complement strand
TAAACCAATTAGCTGCTTTATGATTTTTAAAGGTTTTCATCCTTTTTATTTTAGATGTAGTTTGCCTCTTTTTAACTTTAATGGGGTTATGTAGTCGTCTTGCATCTTGAATAGTTCATGAAATTTTAATGTAAAGGCATTTCGCTAAAAAATAAAATCTGCTATAATGAATAGATTCCTGAAGTAGCACACAGTTGCTACATATAAACTCGACATCTAACTAATATAACAGGTCGCTTATGATAAAGGAAATAAAAGTTTAATGCAAGATCAAAGATTTTAACAAGCATGCAAGGTCAGTTCAAAATTATAAGAATTTATTTTATAGAGATGCAACTAGATCAGTTGTGAATTTATGGTGTCAGGTCAGCGATGTACTGTAATACCACAGTGGTTCAAGACATTTCAAATATTGGTCTGTGAACACTAAAGTACTTTATAATCAGCAAATAGTCCTTGCTGAAAAATATTTGCTCGTGAGACTATTTGATCTATGCAAGTCCCATATTTCCTAAAACCAGGTTGTTCATGTCTTTATTTTATCGACTACATTCTCCAGTCTAGTTCTTTTGACGTGCAGATATTTCATAAACAATTCTCTGAGCCAAACTTAATAACAATGCAACTCCTTTAAAATACATGGTTTTGTCATTATCAGCCCATTTCTCAGGGTGATCTCTCTTATCTAATTTTGAGCTTCGCTTGTCTTTACTTACATGCTTAGCACATGCTACTTTGAATTTTTCATCTCATCTCTGAAATTTTTCTCTGTGACCCTTTTCCTCACTGCATCCCAGGTATCATTCAATAACCGAAGCTTCTGTCTTGTTACCTATGTTCCAGCACTTTTTTTTTCCACCAGACAGATTCTTAAATTTGACTCAGACTTCTTTAACTACAAATAAACTTCGACATTAAATTGCAAAAGACTTTTGTCGTTTCTTTTGATAAAGCTTTGCTATGTCAAACCTAGATGTTCCAGCACCTTTTCCGTTGAGTTCTTTTAAATTCATCTGTACTGCGGTAATGATAACTTGATGATGACTGCCGAAATATGCTGTCACAGCTCTTACAATTCTCTCTCTATTCTCTCTTCGTTACTGACTATGTGACCTTTTTGTTTTCTATGACCGCCATCTGTATATATATAACAGCGCATTTGTGGATATAATTTTTGTTGGAACGATTACCATATATATATATATATATATATATATATATATATATATATATATATATATATATATTATATATATATATATATATATATATATATATATATACATGTGTATGAGTCTATATGTGTGTATGGAGATATGTACTGTATATGCGTACGCATGTTCCATACTTAGTCCCCCCCCTTACAACGGCAAAACTAATAAATAGCAGAGGACGGGAATGTCAGCTCTTTTCCTTCCCGCCTTAAAATTTCTGACTAAAAATGCGTTACCTGTTGGGGATTTAGAACATTTTTTTTTCTTTCCCTCTTTTTATTCGAAAGGGTGAATGTAAGGGAAAGGCTGAAAGTCGGTGATGTAAGGGAGAAAGTTGTATATATGGAACAAGAAAAAAAAAGTACTCTTTGCCAATTTCAGTGTTTAGTTACTACGAACTTGAAGAGCTGAAGTTTTAGCAGATGACTGGAAGAATGTTTTTGCAATATATCATTGTCTTTTTGTTTTAGTGTTTCAGTAACAGAACTAAAAGTATCCGATGGAAAAGAAAAGTTTTAATGCTAGGTTTATATAAATCTCATTTGGTTTAGTGTTTTGTCTATAAGATAAGAACGTTCTGGGGAGGGGTATTTGATTGCTGAATGAATGAATATGAATGTTGCAAGTCTTTTTACAGTATAGTGTAACTTAACTAACAGATGAACAAAAGGTCTGTGAAGATTAAAAAATATAGGAGAATTATAATATACAACAACGGTAAGAACACTTATATATGATTCTCTGGAAACGTAACTTTATATATATATATATATATATATATATATATATATATATATATATATATATATATATATATATATATATATATCTTAAGGGAATGTTTGTCTATGTCGTTTAAAAGTTAAAGACCAGGGACTTTTAATCAGTGACGGTGCTGCCACAAAACCCATTCTATAAACCCTTAAAGGAGGAATTTTTAATGAGCTGAGAAGCGTCTTTGACGCCAAAATTAGTTACTCTAAAGCTCGCAGGAGCGTTGGAGGACGAAAATCAATTTCCAAGTCCGTCGGCGTAATTCCAATGGCAATATATCAAAATGTAACCGATCATTCTCACTTGTCCACAACTTTATTCATTAATGTGATTAACGTCGATGGCTGGTAGAGGAGATTGCATGCGCTAACCTTTTTAATTTACCTTAATTCCTCATTTTTCTTCTTTGGGCGAGTCTTTATTTCAGCCATCTCTTTTTTAATAGAACTGTTTCTTTCTACACACACACACGTATACTGTATAAATACATACATACACACACACAACACACACACACATATATATATATATATATATATATATATATATATATATATATATATATATATATATATATATATATATATATATATATATATATATATATATATATATATATATATATATATATATATATATATATATATATATATATATATATATATATATATATATATATATATATATATATATATATATAGACTGTGTATATGTATATATATATATATATATATATATATATATATATATATATATATATATATAGTTAAAGATAGAAAATATATAGGAATTTAAAGGCAAATTAAAAGATTAGCGCATGCAATCTCCTCAACCAGCCATCGCCGTTAATCAAAGTAATGAAAAAGTTATGGACAAGTGAGAATGATCGGTTACATTTTGATTTACTGCCCTTGGAATTACGCCGACGGACTTGGAAATTGATTTTTGTCCTCCAACGCTCCTGCCAGCTTTAAGGTAACTAATTTTGGGCGTTCAAGAGGCTTTTCAGCTCATTAAAAATCTTTCTATAAGGGCTTATAGAATGGGTTTTGTGGCTGAACCGTCACCGATTAAAAGTCCCTCGTCTTTAACTTTAAACGGCAAAGATAAACATTCCCTTACGAAAGAAATATAAATTGAAATGAAATCACATTAGATAAGTGCAGAACAATTCTAACAATCTGTGTAAAGAGAAGAGGATGACTGTTACTTACCTTTTCTCCTGTTGCTGACATATATTTGCTTCCATTCCTTAATTCTATTGTTATTCTTTAGGGTTTTGCCGTAAAAACAGTTGGAGGAAATTGCTGTATCCTGTAAAAATATAAATAAAACATTTTAATCATATTTAAATGATTCGCGTTAGCTATCTTAATTGATATAATATAATGCCATTATAACTATTACCTAATCAATAAAATTGAAAAAGTCAGAAAAACCTGACCTTTAGCAATAAAAAAGACATCTAACATCAGAGTAAACTGTAACTTTATAAAAATAATGTAGATGGCAATCATAATACAAGTATTACTTATCCTAAACTACAATTCCACCATCAGCCCCCACCAAAGGAAAAAAATTTACAGGAAAAGGATCACTATGATGACGGGAACTTCATTTACGGGTACTTTTTTCGGCCAATGTTCCACGAAGCTGACGGAGATTTAATCTTTTCTCATCTGCACCTGTTAGGCAATCAAATAACATATGTACCCTCATTTGAGATATTTGCATGAATGGAGAAAGGCATAATATGCATAGTATATAAAAGCGTTTCTGATTCCTGGTTTTAACATTTCCTACGCCCCCTTTGGACCCATTCTAGCCCCCTGCTGTCCTACTTAATTAATTTCATTTTCATCCCAGATTACATCCTCCGTTCCGGAAGAAAATTCTTCGAGACAACCTTATGATAATAATTACTGTTTCATTAACGAACGCCATACCGTTCTCCGGAGTAAACTTAACAGACAGTTTTATACCAGAAAGTAAGTATATTCTGTAAATTGGTAAGAGTTCATGGACACGAAAAGCATTCATTATAAATTAAATAGAATTCTGGTGTTCCTGTAGTCAAGATATAATGGACAGCAGACGGTAACATATTATTATTATTATTATTATTATTATTATTATTATTATTATTATTATTATCTCAGAGGCCAGACCGTTTTCCGGAGCAAAATTAACATAGTTTTATACCAGAAAGGAAGTATATTCTGTAAACTGGAAAGATTTCATGGACACGAAAAGCATTCATTATTCATTAGATAGAATTCTGGTATTCTTGTAGTCAAGATATAACGTACAGCAGACGGTAATATATTATTATTATTATTATTATTTTATTATTATTATTATTATTATTATTATTATTATTATTATTATTATTTCAAAGGCGGCCAAAAACTCCAGTTTCATGGATTAGATAACTTTTTGCACACCGACTTCGTAATTGTCATTTGTCCTCATTTCCAGCCTGACGCATTGAAGCAATTATGAAAAACAGCTCTGTGCAGGACTGAATCCATGAAAAAAATATACTGCATGGATCTCTGAGAACGTGTCACGGAGAGAATTGTATCGGCTTCTATTTCAGAAATGGTTTGGTACCTTGGAATAAACTGAAGCCATCCAACCAGTTTAATTGCTCTCATCGAAGGCTTCTGTTGAAACCAGCAGACCTCTGCATTTCGTCACTCGTTCCTATGCCATTTATGGGAATCCTGTGTTAGTTCCACGGGAAACAAATAAAAAATGCGCCGAAGTGTCTTCGGCGTAATCGAGTTTTCTGTACAGCCGCTACAGCGTATAATCAAGGCCACCGAAAATAGATCTATCTTTCGGTGGTCTCGGTATAATGCTGTATGAACCGCGGCCCATGAAACTTTAACCACGGGCCAGTGGTGGCCTGTCCTATATCGTCGCCAGAAGCACGATTATGGCTGACTTTATCCTTAAATAGAATAAAAACTATTGAGGCTAGAGGACTACAATTTGGTATGTTTGATGATTGAAGGGTGGATGATCAACATTGCAATCTGCAGCCCTCTAGCCTCATAGTTTTTAAGATCTGAGGACAGACAGAAAAAGTGCGAACAGAAAAAAGTGGAGACGGACAGACAAAGCCGGCACAATAGTTTTCTTTCACAGAAAACTAAAAATGATCACGTTTTGAAAACAGTACTCCCTGTCCTATCATCTTATTAATTCATTCTTCGACTTTGGAACCATTTGTGGTTCAGTAAATTACATCAGCATCTGTGAATAGAGTATTCAACGTTTTACACTGAAAAGCAAATTCCTTTCCTTCTCTTTCAAGCAAACTGAGTTCGAACCTCAGTAATCATGGTATATGAGGGTACAAACATCTCAGAAGTCTCGTTAAACTAAGATGCAGGTTATGAAAAGTACAGGGTAACATGAGCTCAGCCCAAACTTACAACTCAGAAAAGTTTCATAAAAAATTTAGATACAAATTGTGGGAGGTGAAAATCATATAATGGAATTTTCACTAATTTCTGTTTATGCTGAAAGAACGCGCGAACATCGATAAGCATTTTCGTTACTATATAAATAGATTTAAAAAATATTTCATGTTTAAGGAGACATTTCTTTTAAAAAGTAAATCAGTCTTTCATTGCAAGATGGACGAACTTTTGTTATCATACTGAAATTTGTGGCATTCTATATAATATAATTTGATGATTCATACTAAATTTCTATAAACGACTAATATGAAATTGATTTAAGATACTAAAATGGAAACAACAAAGCTTTGTCAGAATTTGGTTAAAATTTTACTCCGAAGAAGATTATTTATATATTTGAATAATCTTCACCAAAAAGGTTTGTCTCGAAAGTCAATGGTTCATCCATGATTTTGAAGATATATTAAAGTAGATAAAATGACATTAAATTTATTACTTATAAAACTGGGACTGAAAAAGAATAAAATTCAGAGCTGAAAAAATCCTAATAAGTCGACTGGTTCAGGGCAATCTTTGATCCCTTTGACTCTGTTGTTTACCTGCCAAATGCAATTAGTTATATAGAAGGCATCCGCCGTTTCGTGGGTGGTAATCAAAGATATTGTGGCCTTGCACCAAAAAAGAAATAAAACGAGGGAAGCTATTTTTCTCACGTGTGTTATAAAAATAAATACTCGACAAGGTTGTCCTTTGTCGCATGATTTTGGTCTCAGCCATATATAAAAAATCTGTGCCTTCTGTTATGAAGTTTAGGGAGTCTATTTTATTTTAACGAAGGCTGTTTATTTGTAAGTATATAACGACAAAATCAATGTATTCTCGTCAGGGACTTTGGTAAATTTATTATGTCGGCACGAACTGAGTCCTGGTGCGGAAATCTAGTCGCAATCGACCAAAATTAAAGATATAAAAATGTTTAATCATCAGTTATATTTCACTGAGACAAGAAACATGTAATAAGTTGAATTGTTTAAGAAGACCAGCAAGATTTTTTTACGTGTGTTTGTTTTATTCCTGGAAAGAGCATGACTATTATCCTGTGCTCTTTTTTATCAAATATGATTCTATGAGCTCAAAGAATATACCATAACCACTTCATAATTATCAATGCACTTACAGATAAATGTGTTAATTCACCGTGCTGTATATCATCTTTGCACTGAGAAATATTAATGGATGTATTTTCCATAACAGTTAGTTTAAGTTATTGAAAAACTACGATTCTGTAAGCATTCAACAAACGAAAAAGTTGAACACTAGTTTCTTCCCCGTCAGAAAGAACCATTAGAAGTCCGGCTGAAAATCTCAGGGAGACTAAGAATTCGCGGAAATGGGAAGAATTTATCAGTTCTTGCAGCAATTAAGATCAGATAGTTAGTCTAATTAAACGTGTAAGAAGTTGGCTCCCAGAATGTGGGACACAAAGATCCAGGCTTTGTATGAGAAAGGACCCAGATGCGGCTAACGATTCCTTGTCACATCGTAAAAAGATTTTTTCTAAAATTGGGCGTTTTAATTCTGACAAGTCTCTAGTTGAAAGCTCGGTCTGAATTACCAGTAAGGTGTAATAGTTAATGCGTCTCTCTCTCTCTCTCTCCAATTCTGTCATCGTAATACATATTGGGCAGAAATAACCATACATATATAAAAAAACATACACACATATACATTACAAGACAAGTGTAAACGCACGCTCACGCACACGCGCGTAGGACCTCTACTCTCCCAACAAAGGTGTCCCTTGTAGGTGTAACTTTAGTTACCTTAAAATCAATCAATCTTACTTATAAAAGAAAAAAAAGTCAACCAATCTTTCAACGCTAAACTAAATTGCATTTCTGAACGGATTCTACTGATTTAGGACCCAAATTGTTTTTTTTATAGAACAATAATAATGATAATAACAATAATAACAGTGTGAAAGAAAGAATGAGCTAACGGTAGAAGCAATAGTGGTTACAAAAACACACACACTTAATAGAAGTTATTGTCTAATATGAATTTATAAATAAAAAAAATTATATTCGTTTAGTAAGATAACAATACAACTATCCAGATAAATAAAACCGCAACAAAATATTTCCACACATTTAAAATGAAGATTATAGTCGCATCTATTATTTTTACGTAACGAGCGAAGTTCGTTGACTCTCCCACAAACCACCGGTTTTCAAAAAGTTCTCGTTCACTCAATTATTGTGTTATGATTTGGATGGATTAATTAAGGATCTCGCTTCTAATAAGACCTAAGATTTGAAGGTTGCATCAATGATTATACGGTTAAAGGGGCTTTGAAAGTATTTTGTGGTTTATTAGCGTCGATATTTCTTTCCTTTTCCATTTTTACAGCCTTTGATTTCGGATGGCTCATTATTTATATATATATATATATATATTTATATAATCATATATATATATATATATATATATATATATATATATATATATATATATATATATATATATATATATATATATATATATATATATATATATATATATATATATATGTTTTATATTATGTCAGTGTGATGGAAAAAATTTGTTTTGCAAGAGACGAAGAACCATCCGAAATCAAAGGCTATTATTAAAAATGGAAAAAGAAAGAACTTATGACACCTATAAAACCACAAAATACTTTCAAAAAGCACTTTCAACCATATATATATGTATATATATCTATATATATATATGTGTGTATATATATATATATATATATATATATATATATATATATATATATATACATATATATACAAATATTTTGCAATATACGGCATGTGTGGTTGAGTGTGTTGGTTTCAAGACAAATGCACCTGGATTTCAAGTTGAAGAGGAAAATATCAAGCAGACATACAACACATCGTTACAGTGACCATAGTAATCCTAAGGAAAGCCGTTATAAGTTAAAAGTAAATAAATGTCTCATAACTATGTCACAATTGACTATCTGTTAAACTACATGGTTAGATGACCTCGGAAACATCAATTGTCGAAAGTCGCCCGCTGGTTACGGTAACCTAAACTTATGAGGGTCGACGCTTCGTATTTCGAATTGTATTAGTCCCCAATAACATTCGGCAAGGCCTCCCTTTTGGCGCAATGGTAATTGATCATTCTCTTGTAATTGGGCAATTTGCAGTCGCTCTTAGTAATCTCTCGGGCCTTGATTAAACCTCGAAATTGCTCTCGCTAGGCAGTGCGTTACCTGAGAGCGAAGGCTTGGACTGCCATCGGGAGCTGCTTGTCAACAAGTGACGAATTTCGACGGTTAACATTTTGAAGGCCAAATCACCCGAGTTTAGACTGACGTCATTATTACTTTGTAATAAACATCGCTCAATGAATATGGTTTCTGTTAATGTCAATAACACCTGAACTGCTAAATGTGGCAACGAATTCTATTTCTGCCGAACTTTGAAAGAGTATACAAAAAAAAGTGTTTATTTGTTAACTGTCTTTCTATATGTTGCCTTCATATCAATGATCGAAAATATAATTTTCTGGCGAATCAGATTACTCGGCATTGTAGCCACAAGCGAATATCTGTTTCTCTACCGTAAAACTAACCAAATTCCTATATATGCGGTGGAGATCTAATATCTGTTAGGAACTTAATGTAATTTGGCAGACGTTGTTCCAGTTCACTTTAGAATCAAAACTGGCACTTCTCGCTGGCGAACATATGAACAAATACAAACACAGACCATGTAATATTCTACCATGCAGAATAATTTCGTTATGGAAAAAAAAAATTTTATTTTTAATGTATTCAGTGAATGCAATTTCATTGGACGAGCCACATATCCAAACCAAAAACAAATTTTTAGTAATATCACACGAAATTCATATATTAATTTTCCAAATTCAGTTACAGCACAACAGTGGTCAGTGGCCTACGAAACACAAGCGCTCGTTACGTAAAAATAATAGATGAGACTATAATCTTTACTTTAAATGTGTGGAAATATTTTGTAGCGGTTTTATTTATCTGGATAGTTTTATTGATATCTTAATAAAAATATTTACATATAGTGACACTAAAATTCTCCTAGTTCTACCTGGAAATGACGGCGGATGATTTTCATAAAAGTATGTTTAATTGGCGAGTCAGTCGCCTAAACTATACTGCACTTCGTATGGTTACCTAGCCCCGGAGAGAAGAGACAGTGAGGGAGTGTTCGCCACTGTCAACTTGTACGGATTTATTTGAGGGAGGGCTAGAACATGGCAGTGCAGATTCAGAGTTCTTCAATGTGAATTGGGGCTAAGCTTTATCAGGCCGAGTTTCATGTTGAGCTGTGCATTTGGGCTCCATGGAATAATACAGATCGAACTTTTGCTTTGTTTGTAACATCACGGCAGATCTATCAGCTCCCAAAGTTGCTTGTGAGTGTTTTGATTTTTATCAGGTTTAACGCTTTTCTTTGATGCATGCATTTATTTTGTTTTGACGTATTTTAAACGGCTAACATACTATTCCACCGTCGAATTTTTCTAGAAAATGCGTATTTTATAAGGTTTGTGGAGTTAACGTGATCACCAGAATATAAATAAAAATACATTTAAACGAAAATCAACAAAATCTCCTACCTTTGGGGTAAAATCTCTACCCAGCCCTAAAGGACATAATTGTTCTTGAAAATTACCAGCAGGAAAAGTGTTCTCACACTGCCAGAATAACATGGGATTTTTATCGTTCCTAGCGACCACACAATGAGGCCAGCTTACGTCATTAACGGCCATAACGAAACCACTTTGCAAGAAACTGCGGAAGTTACCAGTCGTTAGAGGCTTCCCGTGCTATCACTTACCAACCCCTCTTTCCGATGGTTCTCTACCCAGGCATTTTGTAAATAGTTAAGTTCACGTTCTTGGTCTGATAATCTGCCTGTTCTCATTTTCATTTTTAAGACAGGATGTATCCGTTTAATGGAAATACATTTAATGGAAACAATATTAATACCTGAGGGATGGCGATATTTCACTCAAACGAAATCTATGGGCAAGTAGCAATAACAGAAAAAAAAAAGCGAAATACAGTTTGTGGAAATATCTCATTAATACTGGGAGCCTTTGCAACAAAACTTTTCACGTTAATCTTTCTCCTAAATCTAAGGCTCTGAATTATACAAATGGAATTGTCTTTTCAACAAACTTATCCATTGCAGGATTACACGCGTGTTAGTTTAGTTATGTAAATATTTAACTTTTTAAATGACAACCTGGCAAGAACAAGTAATTTCAGATAGATTACAACGCTTGGAATAGTTACCATTCTTTTATCCCAAAATAACAGTTCGATCGATAACCCAACTACTGACTTTTTTTAATTAGCTTGAACTTTTGTTTCAAGTTTAATAAACTTGTTACTGATAATGTTTTACAACAAGAATATAGATCTACAAGGGAGTGCCTTTATTTAACACCAATCTCTTTTACTAAAAACTTGACCGTAAATTCTTGCTTTTCAAAATTTACTCATAATACAATTTCGCAATTAGCAGTATCTCTTCGTTCTATTAACTCTATAGGAATATATCTACTCCGTTATGAAGATCAAGAACGTTAAAACCACCATGACAAAGTCCATGTTGACAGTCCGATTAAGCGACTTTTTAACTTTACTATGTCAGCAACTTGAACTATTGAAACTACTGTACTCTTAAGGTAATGGAGAAAACCCCAGAAACTTGTTCAAAAACAAAACAGTTGAAGATCCCTAACAGCCAGTAACAAATATTTGGCTATTCTTTTACCGGATATATCTAGCAATCTTTCTTCGCAGCAGTAGTGATGTATCTATTAAAACCTAATCATTCATGTGCAAGACTTTCCTCAAACCTTGATTTAAAATAAGATTGATGCCGTCCATATAGTCAGGTTTCCTATAGTCAGGTTTTTTCAATGATACCGTTCATATAGTCAGGTTTCACATAGTCAGGTTTTTCAATCAAGAGGACACCGTGCTGTACATACTGTTAATAACGAACTAACCATCAACTTCGTGTGCTCCTATTTTTTTTTTTTTTTTGCCATTAACCTTGAATTTATTCCACCAACTCTTGGGTTATTTATACCCTTATTATAGTATTACTGTCATCATCATACTTCTCCAGTTTATACAATTATCGTAATTCTTGAAAAACGAACTCTGTTCAAGAAACGTTTTTGGGTTACTTTTTACATCCTGATCACTGAAATTCTCTCAAGTTTATTCTTACGAGAACTAATAGAATGTAATATAGAACTTATACCAAAGTTCAAGCGCTGGGACCTACGAGGTCATTCAGCAGTGAAAGTGAAATGGAGAGCAGAATGTTTTTAGAAAGTCTTTAAAAGGTGTAACAGGAGGAAAACCTTGCAGTTGCACAATGAAAATTGTTAGAAGAGGGTGGATAACCAAGATGGAGGGAAGAGAACATGAATGGGGATGCAGTTAACGGAAAATGGGTTGCTGCCATGGGCCAAGGGCACGCTGCTGCAAAGAACCTGAAGGAACGCCTACAGTGTACCACAAAGGGCACTGACTGCATTACTACCCTACTGGGGAGAACTAAATACCTTCAACTAAAATTTTGACAGTCTACGTTGAGTTGACTAGGTTGGTAAGTAATGGCAATCTGAATTCCAATTTATCCTTTAAAGTATAACGCTTAACATTGGAACAAGTGCCCCATCAGCAGCTAATCTAGTTAGAAAGTGTAGTGAACTACCAGGCTAATTATTCTAAGCAAATAGTTAACTACTACAGACATTTTCACAGAAAGAAAATAACTTTTTTTTTTTGGACATCTTTCACATCTGTTGTTAAAGCCTGGAAACCTGTTTAGTTTAAAAATTTCCAATCTCACTTTTCTGTGGTGCATTAAATCTTAAGATAAACATAAGACCCCTCAGGAATCACCAAGCGTAAACAATCCTATTAGTCATTGTGAGGCCACCTTCAGTGTTTACCTTTTAGGTACAGTATCATTACTAAAGACACTCCCTCCAACAGGCTCTACACAGGATCTGGTCCACTTACATAGAGTATTAAATGTCCTTTCATAACCAAGTCAAATGAAGAGAAAATTTAAACCTTTATATATTCCTCCGAGATTAAGACCCACTGAGTTAGGATGTGCAAAGCTTTAAACAGAAAATCTGAGAATTTACTGAAAACATTTGACATGTTTAAAATACACAGAAACCCAGCTTCTGTATTACCATGTATTACCAAGCAAAATCATTTAAGTTAGTACAATACAACTTAAGCAACTGAGCACCTCAAGAATGAATTTCCAGCGTAATTTGCAGCCGACATTTCGAAGAGTAGGAGCAAACTTTCGTCGTTGCTGTGCAGATTCTATACTATGTCAAACAAGACACTCCTTAGGATCCTCTTCAGAAAAATTCAGTCCAAGGTTTGGAGGAAGAGTTCATCTGAAAGTTACAAAAAGATTAGAGCTTGTCTTACACCTTAAAATCAGCCCTAAACCTATCCTGCTCCTACTGTATCCTATTTGAATGGTTATGCTTTACTCTTAAGCTAAATTAAAACATCTGTGGCCATGAAAAAGACAAAATAATTTAAGAGAAAAATCCATGCTGATGTGAACTATACATCACGTTAACTTTAAACAACTAGCTTAAAATTGACAGACAAATACTGTAAAACTCAACCAGCTTAAAACCGAGACAAATACTGTAAAACTTGCTTACTGTGGAAATCTAAATGCCTTCCATAATTAGATCTATTAAGACTGCTTAATTTATTTAGTGCTGAACTCAAAATATATAAAAAACTAACCATAAAGTTTGTTAAAAAAAAAAAAAAATCCCAAGAACTTTTCATGACAGGTCAAAGACCCATCATGAAAAGTTATTAAGGGATTAACCTCCCATCCAACCAGGGGCGCCGCCCCTGGATGGGTGCGGAGGTTTATAATGGGTTTTAGGTTACAAGCAATGAGAGAAACTTACCATTGTTTTCCATCTTCAATGCTTACAGTCCAGATGAATAATGAAGTTAAACTAGGAAGAATCGAAAAAAAAAAAAAAATGGACGAGCCAGCAACGGAGTGCATTATCCAAAAAATCTGAAAAATTAAAAACATTTAATGAAACAGTCATTAGAAAGCGATTAACCCTTTGAATTAAATTAAACATGGCTGATATAGCGTTGGAAAGAACAGCCAGAGAATCTAAAAACAAATAAAAACAATGAAATCAAACGAAGTTATACGGAAAGCAATTGAACAATTTGGAGTATGAACAGTTTGGAATATACACAGGAAATACAATGAGCATATGTATTTCAATTAAATTTAAATAATTTTATAGAGTTCTGTAAAATTCTAGCTAAATTAGCCAAAAAATATACAGTTGATACATCACAAGAAATTAACTCCTGTATTAATGTCATAAGAAACTAACTCAGCCTTAAAGCATTAATGACCTACAACCAGATAAAAAATAAAATAAGTAAACGCCAACGACAACACTGAAAAAAAATGTCTGAACCTTACATTCCTTAAAACTCACCTTCCAAACACAAGACGTAACATTTCCTGAATCGAATCTTCACGAATGCAACGCAACGTAAACTTTACTTTTGAAAGTAGCTTATATAATCACGAGAAATCAACGGAGATTCACCAGAGTTCAGCCACTTATCTGGCGATCAACTAACAATTCACTCAGAAGGTGGGTTTTTAACAAAGTTCTCGCCAAGGACGGTCAACACCAGCAGTGGGCATTACAGTCCGTTGAGCGCTCGGTTGCCAAGGTCCACCGAAATATAAAACTTTCATAAACACGTCATTTTAATGTACTGGCAAAAGTATTGCCTCTTTAAATGTTATATTTCACCGTTTCGGTTTATGTTACAAGTTTTCTTATTTATCGTCACACTTCATCGACTATATACAACATTCGTCAAGATTTTCGAACTATTTATCTGAAGGTCAGAATATTTTTATCTCGAAATGATAAACACAAATTAGCTGTATACTGTAATCAGCTCATATGGGTTCTCGGTAATTTTGCAAATATTCTGTCAAGTTCGCATCAACGTGCACTGAAACGCATAAATTAGTTCATGGAAAGATATACAGACATACGGAATACTCATGCAGGCACAAGTTCTCTCTCTCTCTCATATATATATATATATATATATATATATATATATATATATATATATATATATATATATATATATATATATATATATATATATATATATATATATATATATATATATATATATATATATATATATATATATATATATATATATATATATATATATATATATCGTATGTATATATATATATATATTTATGAATATAAGAAGGCCCATAAACATTATTTAAACGTTGAAACCATATTTATGAATTCGGGCACTTGCCATTCTGTTGCCCTGTTCACTGGTAGAATATGGACAGAAGAAATGTTACAAGGGTATATATACAAAACATAAAGGTGTGGCCTTAAGTCTCCGATGGTATGTAGGTGACCGTTTCCTAAGAAGGAGGAGAATGACCAATTCCCTAGTGGTTTTTGGCCTCATTAGCTCCCGTTTGGCGACGGATCTGGAGGTCGCGTTTCTTGGGTCATCTTCTTCAGGAGGGGTCTGAGGATTAAAGCGTCGATGTCGTCCGATTTCCAATGTCCTCCTGACAGGTTCATATTGTTGATTTGATTGATGATAGCAGATTCCAGCATCTTTCTTTTGTATGGACAGCTACTTTTGAAAACCAACTCCGCCCCACTCCAGTTTAAGACATGTCCTGTATTTCTGGTATGTAAGAAAATCCCCGAACTCTCCGAAGCGTAACGTACTGATCTTTTGTGCTCTGTTATTCTTTGCAAGAGCGATCTACCTGTCTCGCCTACATAAATGTCATTACAATTGCTACACGATATCTTGTAAACTCCGGCTTCTTCCCCTTTGTTATTTAAGTATACGTTAATGGGCAAACTCCCGATGGATTTGGGATAATGGAAAATGAAGGGATTGTTAGACCTGAGTTGTTTGGTGGCTTTTTGGATGTTTTCGTCTTACGGAAGCTTTATTTTGTTATTGAAATCTATTTGTCTGTTGTGAGTAGGACCTCTATAGTATATTTTATTCGCTTTGTTAATAGCCCTCTCGATAATGTGTGGTGGATAGAGCAGTAGCGTTAGGTGTTGGCAGAGACTTAAGGCCACAACTTTATGTTTTGTATATATACCCTTGTAACATTTCATCTGTCCATATTCTACCAGTGAACAGGGGCACAGAAGCAAGTGCCCGAAATATAGTGTTTCAACGTTTAAATAGTGTTTTATGGGCCTTCTTATATTCATATTACACTGTAGTATTACACGAAAGACATTCATATATATATATATATATATATATATATATATATATATATATATATATATATATATATATATATATATATATATATATATATATATACATACATATATATATATATATATATATATATATATATATATATATATATATATATATATATATAATATATATATATATATATATATATATATATATAGAGAGAGAGAGAGAGAGAGAGAGAGAGAGAGAGAGAGAGAGAGAGAGAGAGAGAGAGAGAGAGAGAGAGAGGTGACGCAAAGTAATGTGATGTGTTTGCCTGACCCTCTGCAAGAGCGAGAGGTTCCGAGGTGGGAGTTGAGAAAAGGTAGGAGAAGGGGATGATGGCTGAAGAAAAATGAAGAGTGATAGTGAAAGAGAGTTCAGATTAATTAAATTTCCTTTTTGTTACCGCTTGACTTGACAAACGAGGTGGACGGTAGGAAAATAAAGATTCAGAGAGCGAGTCATGGGATTAGTGCCTGGAATGTATCAGTAATAAATATATATATATATATATATATATATATATTATATATATATATATATATATATATATATATATATATATATATATATATATATATATATATATATATATATATATATATATATATATATATATATATATTATGTAATTGTGTATGTATGTGTATGTAGTGTAAGTGTGTGTGTGTGTGTGGCACGCACGTGCCTATTTTCAAGTACAACAATAGAATATTCCGCATACAACAGAACAAACTGTAAAAAGGGCAACTGACGCATGAGATATTTACAAAATGTTTCCATTGTTATTCCTGTTTCACAGATAGCCTTATTACTACTCCATTAAACGATACTTACCAAAATTGATAATATATTGTCCTGACGCGAATGAGTTTCAAAGCAACAGATGCTTTCGCTAAATAAGGTCACGGCGGGTCATGCATTAGAGCCGAGACTCTGGAGAGTAGTTTTTATGTTATAACCCTTCTGCCTATTCAAGAACATTATTTGTCAATTATTTTTAAATTTCTTCTAAAGAAACTTACTTTGTCTCCCAGTCTTTCTCTCCCATGCCTGTCGACGGCCAAAATGGAAATGGTTTCTTCAGGGGAATTAGGAAAGCGATGTAGAGAAGAAGACAGACATTGCCGGTATAGAAAATGATAAGGATCTTTTCTCAGTAAAGTAACAGCTTGGATTGGACACACATTTCCATCTCGGCCTCTCTCTCTCTCTCTCTCTCTCTCTCTCTCTCTCTCTCTCTCTCTCTCTCTCTCTCTCTCTCGGAAGTGTGTCATGAAAATGTAAGCAGTACTAATCAACAGTATGATGATTTTCTTAACTGTTCAAGAAATGCAATTTTCACAATGATATTTAGCATCACCTTGCAACATTCCATTTTAAAAGGAAATTCTGTACAACATCTCCCTATACAATAAACATTGTTTCATGAGCAGATATTCCAGGAATATTCAGTTCTTACATTCTGAAGGCCAAATAAATACAAGCACATCCTTTATTGTAGAAGAATGTAAGTGCCGATTATAATTTATAAATGAAAATAATATACACCAGTGAATATGCAGTAAACTACGTTCATCATTTCCTGCGTTAATGATACATGCAGCGATAACTAAAAAGCATTCGATGACTATGCAGCAATGCAG
>NC_089746.1:59346511-59356511 GCF_040412425.1 Macrobrachium rosenbergii | reverse complement strand
AACATTTCCTGGCTTCGTGCAGTGCTAAAACAGTGAACGTCCCGGTTTAAAAAAAAAAAATCATGGGGAATTCAACTTCGTGCATTAGAATATCCAGGTATCTGTTCTTCTCTCTGACGCTCTTCGGAAAAGACGATGAAAGGCGAATTGTCAAAGTCAAATAGGCTTTTATTCGATGATTCACAGAAGGATTCTCATGTTTATATTAATATAATGACGATATATCTGCATGGAAGAACCATGCAGAAAGTTTATAAGCTCTCTTGAGCATGACAGTATTGAAACCGTTCATGAGCATTGATACCGGCAGATTTTTATTATCTATTCATTTTTTATCGTACTTACCTAAGGATATGGAATAAGGGAGATGCAGAATAACCCACAATAATAAGAAAATGTTTTCACCGTATTCTCTTTTCTTGAAATGAATACCGAAAGGATCTCTCTCTCTCTCTCTCTCTCTCTCTCTCTCTCTCTCTCTCTCTCTCTCTCTCTCTCTCTCTCGGGCAAGCATTCAATTAGAGAAATTCCCTTCATATGTGAGTGTCAAGACTGATTTTAGTCATAAATAGAATTTTAAAGAGCAGAAATGAAGTAATTACCATTACTTCATTCTACCTTAGCTACACGAAAAGAATTTCAGCGAGTCTTTTACAATAAAACCTAATTCTCGAGTAGGAGTAAGAGTAAATTAGTCTTAGAAAAAACACGTTTTCATGATTTTAAATAAATTCGGAATTTCAATTTCAAGACAGGTTAGAAAAGTCTTAAAATAATAATACCTGAAGCCTTAACAATCCCATACGCGTGGTTTCTGTGCGAATAAAATCTCCTCCGGAGAAGGCGTGACGCAAGGAAAGGAACACAAGAGTTAAAACTCTCCATATTCTTGGAGCACTTTAAAAGCTTCCGGTAAGAGTCTTTTAGCACTTGCGAAATCGCAGAGGCTGAGTTAAGAAGGCCTGGCATTTTGCTGGACTGAATTTTCCAAGAAAGACCTGGATAAGAGTAAATTATGGAAAAAGGTTGAGCAAGAAGGCAAGCTTTAAGTTTGTGCTTGGAGAGGAATAGTTTATTATATTATGAAAAAAACTTTCCTCAAAATATTTTATCATGGTAAAAAGTAATATTATTGGTAAATATAACGAAAATTATTCTTTTACACTACATTAACAAAAAAAGTAATTTAACGGATTATGAGAAAAGCTTTTTTAAGATTTAGTTTTTTTATAAAATATATTAAAGGGATATTTTCATAAAACTGAATTCGGATGATAATATTGTTTTACTAATATTACAAATTTTTCTAAGAAATTAAGCAAAACATTTTTAATGCTGTTCATAATATTTGGCAAAATGTAGCTGCAGAGAAAAGCGTTCTAGTCGATGCCCTTGAAGTGCATTATGGGAAATTACCCCAGGGTATAATCTTACTTGCTTGGTAAGTGGTTCATTGTATCCAGTATATTAGGTGATGAGGAAAAACCTGACGTGTGAGTTGCCGTAGACTGTAAACTTCATTTAGTATATACATAATCTACTGGTCACTTTATAATAGATACGCATGTAATTGTAAGAGCCACAGTAATTTATCTAATATGGATAAAAGTTTAGAGACAAACAATCAGATGTGATTTTTAAAGCCGAAATATAAGAATATTAAACATAAATTGAATTAAACAATAAAGAAAATTTTATATATGTTTTGCCGTCAAACACTGCCTGGCTGCTCTCTGCAAGAATATAACGTCAAGATATGCATATATAAATCTTATATCATTCAGGTTGCCACAATTCTTAATCAACGAATCTTTTACTTGATCATTTCTTCATATCAAATAACAAAACATACGAAGAATTATAGTAAACTAAGTATTATTTACATTTTTAATTGTCTCTGTTATATGCCATTCCTTGAAATTCAAACTTGAAGACGCTCTCGCTCAATTATAATGCGTTGTGTTCCCTGTAACTGTTTACTGCATGACAAATATAATTTATGTAAGAAAACAGAGCAAACCTGAATGATGAAAAAAAATTAAAATGTAACACATGCATGACACATTTGCCTTCCAGATCTTCAAATCTTTTGTTCAGAAAAAAAAAACTGATGTAACATTACAAAGTACGTTTCACTGTTGTATATCTATACACACATACATACATACATACATACATACATACATACATACATACATACACACATACATACACACACACACATATATACATATATATATATATATATATATATATATATATATATATATATATATATATATATATATATATATATAATAATATGAACCAGAACCGGGCTATCTTGCTCACAGAGCAGCCCGGATCCACAGACTGTAAATAACAGAAGCCTGCGTTAGATATGCAGAGGAACTTCATCCTCCCTTCTTCAAGGACACCACACGCAATCCGCGAGAATCCGAAGTGGGCCACGGCATAGGACGCGTCCTATGGTGAACCAGAAATGTCTATGCTGCCGCCCAGATCACCAGCGAGAGAAAGGGAACAGCCGACCAATAGAAATTCAGCATCCCAGTGACGCAATGTTTACGATTTAAGCGTCGGCATGTAGTAATATAAACCCTGTACGTCAGTTTGGAATCCAGTCCTGAAGACGCCTTCGAGAAATGGGGAAATGTTACGTCGACTAGAAAAAGATAGAGTAAATGGAGAGAATCGTGAATAATTTTCCCTTATTCCTGAGAAGCTTAGACTGATTCATTATCGTGATAAAAGATGTTATCGGCGAACAATGCCATTAACTTCGATATAAAGTGCATAAGAGGGAAATATGCCTAAATAGCATAAATTATATATATATATATATATATATATATATATATATATATATATATATATATATATATATATATATATATATATATATATATATATATTATATATATACACATATATACTGTATATACTGTGTATGTATGTATATATATGTGTGTGTGTGTATTTATGCATGCACTGAACTACACGAATGCTTATCACTATTCAGTGAATGGAACTATTTCTATCCCTTAACAAAAACTCATGGTGCAATGCTTTTACACTCCTATGAATTTCATAGAGGCAAGTAAATGCACTGTCCCTTTTCCATCCGCAGATTTTATGTTACAGATGTGGTAATCCACTTCTCTTAATGGATCTGGCCAATAACGTTTTGAGAAAAAATGATGAATCAACATAACACTAAACTTGTTTTTCCTATGAGAGGCTTGCAAGTTTCATAAGCCTAAATGTAATTTTGAGAGTGCTCAGCTTGTGTGCAAATTAATAATATATATATATATATATATATATATATATATATATATATATATATATATATATATATATATATATATATATATATATATATATATATTTATATTTATATATATATATATATATATATATATATATATATATATATATATATATATATATATGAATCATGACATTGATATCAAAATTATTTATAATATATCAAAATTATTATAACAGTACGGTCAGCACCACTAGGAGGATTATGGAAGTTGGTCTCACCACTTTATATGACACCTTATTATGAATAATTTACTTTTAAATGAAGAGGTTGCAAAAGTGCCAGAATTATGAACTTCAGAAATGTGTACTGCCTTCTTCAATCTGATAATGTGAATAGCCACCTTTCACTTGCTCCAGAGTCTGCAGATTAAACAACAATTTTAGATAACGAGCCTCAAAACTTTGTTCAAGAAGAAGACCAGCGTTTGGTTCCGCCTCGAAGATCACTTAGAATTCGGGAAACAAATATGACCCAATAACTTGTTCGCTCATTTTAACCTTGTTTATCAGCCTCAGTTTGATTATATTTATTTTTCTTTCTTCATAACTGATGCATGTCTCTTTTTTTTTTTTTAGTTTAGTGATTAATTCCCCAGAAGGTTGGATGAAAGCTTTAAGCTCTGTAAATATTTTTACAAATACTTTTCGTCTCTCTAATCAAGAGCATTACTGTGGATCCTTCTGTTGGTAACTGAGAAGCACCATACGTCGTTTTTATATTTCAGATATATGTATGTATGTATGTATGTATGTATGTATGTATGTGTGTGTTTTTTGTGTTTGTGATTAGGTTGGTAGATGTAGTCATGGAAAGTAATTATTTAGTATGTAATCATTTAAATGAAGTCAAATGCACAGTAAGAACTTTATTAACTTTCAAATGTATAGTTAACGTAATTACTATATATATATATATATATATATATATATATATATATATATATATATATATATATATATATATATATATATATATATCAGAAGCCATGGAATTATCTTATCTTTGTTGGCTTATAAAATCATCAAAACATTGGTACTAGTGTCAAAGGATGGAATATAAATGGATAGTATACACAGTAACGTTTGACAACATTTAAATCTTAAGATTTCTGGAATTGGTAATTAGAAGATCATGAGAGCTTAATAGGCTTAGATTATAATCATTTATGTACATAGTCTCGGGATATGTTTAAAATGAAGCAGATTAAATGAAACAATGTCTTTAACCGGTAATGCAACAATAATTGAACAGTGTTAACTTTTAGATAATAGAAAGCAGTATATATATATAAATATGTTTCGTTCCGTGTGTAACAACGAGACTTAGCAGATGATAAACTAACCCTTTAAAGAAGTCCTCGTCCAGTACGATCCTCTAAGCACATGCGCACGTAATTTAATATTTACGATCCATATTATGTAAGAAAGACAATTGCCACTAATCCAGCGTTGCAAGAAATTTTTTCTTATACCGAACACCTCTGAACCCAGACCTTGAATGGACTTCATCAGTTACTTAAACTCATCAAATCTTCAAACAAACTCATATCCTCAAAGAAGAAAGGATGCTATACAGATTATTGCTCAGATAAACTGTTTTTCATTATCAATGAAAAATGAATTACGCGATATCAATTGCTTGGCAATAAACATATCGGTCTAAAGGACCAGCATTCATGATAGCTAGGAGCTGCGTCCGATTCATTATCGCATCTATTATGCGGTCGTTGCCCAGTAAACTCAATCCGTGACACGATAATACTAATCATTAAGAAGCCCAAATAAGTAAAAAATGCGCCGAAGTTTCTTCGGCGCAATCGAGTTTTCTGTACAGTGTATAATGCTGTATGAAACTCTCAGCCACGACCCATGAAACTCTCAGCCGCGGCCCATGAACACTTTCAGCCACAGCCTGGTGGTGGCCTGTGTTGTTGGCACCTAAGGCGGTGCTAGACGCATGATCATGGCTAATTTAAACCTTAAATAAAATAAAATCTACTGAAATACAGGGCTGCAATTTGGTATGTTTGATGATTGGAGGTTGCATGATTAGGATACCAATTTGCAGCCCTCTAGCCTCAGCAGTTTTTAAGATCTGAGGGCGGACAGAAAAAGTGCGAACAGAAAAAAGTGAGGACGGACAGACAAATAGCCATCTCAATAGTTTTCTTTTACAGAAAAATAAAAGCTAGTGGCTGTAATTCGTTCTAGTAACTCATAGTTTGAGCCACAAATAATTGCCCCAGTATACAGTATATATATTTTTAATATAATGGTAACGTCACCTACCAGAAAAAGCTACGGTTCAGGAGTTTCTTCTCATCTTCCGTTTCCCCATCGTCTTTAATCTCTATCTCTGTCAGGACTGACTGAACTCGAGTAAGGCTATGAGGATGACTTTCTCATGAGGGTGACTTTCTCATCGTTCTGGAAAGGAAAAAAGAAAAAGTGAATATGACGATGAAATATTTTCATAAAAGTTGTTGAACGGAAAATCCGTTTGGCAGGAATTGTGACTGGTTCTAGTAGACAAGAATTTTCTCATATATACAACGCCGCTGAAGGGTCTAATTCCAATTTCATTAAACAATATTGTTTGTTTGTTGGAAGTGTTGACTTGATGTTTTTTTTTATGACTGTAAACATCTGTACTGTACTTTGGGGTGGGCGTTGACGGAACATATTGTACGATGATTGAAAACAAACAGCGATATAAAATGAAAAGAAACTATGCAACATGAAGGAAAAATATTGATAGAAGATAACTAGCGCACAGAAATGGAACAACGGAAATTTAAAGGTTTCAAGAAGTGACTCGTTTACAATGTTTCTATCTTTTGTTGTATATGATGATCCTTGTATATTCTGATTATATATGACATAAGCGAAAACTAAGCAAGAAAACTTAGCTAGGTAAGATTAGGGTCATTAAGGAACTCTAGAAGTAGGCTACTGAGGGAAGATCAGATAACCTAGGCTCAAGGAAATGTTAGGGTTGAGCTGGTGATTCATCGCAAAACCGCAATTACTTACTGCTTCCATAGGGATAAAATTCATTTATAAAGCTTTCTGTATGCGAATTTCTACATTTAAGTCTGTTAATAGGAGAAAAAGTTTGTTTACTACGACTATACACATAGAAGAAAAATGTGAAGAGCCTACTAAAAATTTTTGAACAGTCCTGTTTAATGAGTGATATGTAATTTGAGATACTTGATAACTCACGAAGACAAAGAAAATAAGGAAATAACTGAGTAAGGAAACAACTGATTTACATGGAATTTAATTAAAAACTAAATTTACGACTCAAACAAAAGTCCGTGTAAAGTGTGAACGCAACAGCAATTACCCAATAACAGAAGAGCATATTGAACCAATTCCTCGCCAAGAACCCGAGATGTAGCTTTTGAAAATGCATGAAGGAAGGAATGAATGGTCTTGAATTGCTTGAAAGTGTATATGATTAAGGGTCGTTGAAATGTTGAGAAAATGCATAGATACTCTAAACATGAGGAAATGCGATACAATTATGTAAAATGTTAACCTGAGGGTGTTGAGTTTTTTTTTTTTATACATACGTGAAAGTCGAAGACAACTGACTGATTATTGGCGGGTACACTTTGTAAAAGGTACAAAAAGTGAAAGTGGTAGGCGAAATTCAATGTTTTTTTTTTATGCTCATTTATACAGGAAGGATGGACCTGATCATGAACATAGATTGTCCTGAATTTTCCTGAAGCAGCAATCTATTGATGGTAAAAACGTTTTGGCGCAAGTGAATAACTCTAATTACAAAAATATTAACATTAAATGTTATAGGCGAAACATTATCAAATATATATGAAATACAATAGATGATATTGCCAAAACCCTGTAAAATGTGTTGCAGGACAATTCCTGCAACACATTTTGCTCGCTGCCTTATGAAACCTACAACAAATCATAAATCACTGAATAAATAATAATAACAAACAAAAGGCGAAAGTGGCAAGAGACTTCAATCGTGTATGAAAATATAAACTGCACTCCAATCTCTTCTCACATTCAATAACAGTAAAAGCTAGTGAAAAATGTTCCGAAAAAAAACAGTATAAGAGAATCATAATCTCGTGTGATATGCCTGGACTACCAGATTCAACAACATCCTAAAGTATTTTAAGAGCAAATTCTGCAAAAATAGGTCACTGCTTAAAGTTGAATACTCGTGAAGAGTAAAACCATCTACAAAAAAAAAAAAAAAAAAAAAAAAGTATCACTCCTCACAAAAACCATTTCTATTCAATATTGTTCACATTGTCTGAAACGTCCTTCAAAGGATATTGAATAACACCTATATCTGTTGAACCGAGAAACAGGCGAATAGTAAATTAAAGACCAGAAACTTTTAAGAGTCAAATGACCTATGGGGGAAAGGGTGTACAATGATCATGGCTTTACAAACGCAAATATGAATATCGCTTATGTCTGCGACAATTCGTGATTTATCGGATATGTTGCAATGTCCCACTTCAAGTTCGACAATATAGAGAAATTTAACTGCTTCTTGGTATTTAGAACTGTTGGTAAAATTCAGCTCATTCTTCGTTCACCTCTGACCGGTTGATATTTTTGGAGGGTAGGAAATAAAGTAATTGATTAATTGGTTTGAAACATTAAATTGGCATTACAACGTCCATGGTTATCGAAAAAAAGGACAAAGGATGAAGGAAAATTTAACAACTAACCTACAATAACAGACCCCAATTTTCACGTGACAACAAACGTGGTTTGAAAATTACTCCATCTCTATTTCACTTTTTCGTAATATATTTATCGAGGACATTTATAATCCTTAATCTAGTCGTAATTTGTTTATTCAAAACTGCAGATGATATTCATAACACCAATCGTGTTATTCCTGTAGGCAAACAATTAATGTTTATGTAAATACAACTTTAATATAAATTGCACACCCAGATACAATGTGCATATTTACGACAGTCGACTCTGAACTCATATCACCAAGAATAACATCTTTACATAAGCAACACCACATTTACTCCCCCTCTGCCTTGTACAAGCAAAGCCCGGTGTTCCTGCGAGATATATGTTTGCAGCGAACAAATATCCAAGAAATGCAGGACTTTTAGTATTACAGACCTTTGTGACAATTTTTTAACTGAGTCAACTTGGATCTTCTCAAAGAGAATACATAATGGTGATCTTTTAGTGTTGCTTGTAAGTTACTATTATTATTATTATTATTATTATTATTATTATTATTATTATTATTATTATTATTATTATTATGTCATGTGGAAAATAGAAAAAGTCTTCTAAATGCAGCTGAAGCTTTTATCAATATAATTCAATTTTTATATTTGTTTTATATTACTATTGATTAAATTATGTCATGTAGAATGCATATTTGTTTTATATTTCTTTGAATAAACTCGGTAGACAGTTACCTAATGAGTTTGTTTTTATCTTTTCCAAAATACAAAAATATTTTTCATTGTTTTTTATCTTTTCAAAATACTCTTTCACCCTGAAATATTTTTCATGTTGAAGAAAACATAAAGGTTAAAATTTTGGATTGTTTTCCAATGAGAACTAAGAAATTGTTAAATAGATCCCTGTTCTCCAGAATCCAATACTGAATTTCGAAGCCCTGACCTATTTTCCAAGGTCTCAGGTCGTTCTAAATGTCAACCTTTAATTTTTCAGCGACAAATGAAGCTCTTTACCTGGGTAATATGCAAGTACGTTTCCCAAAAAAATTAAGAGCCTGACTATTTTTTGTCTGAAAATTTTAATCTGATTATGATAAATATGGATAATCAGGCGTTACTGACGTTTTGATAATATTTCAGAAATATTTCTAACCTAATTTTGTTGACAATGATTACTTATATTCCTAGATTCCTTGGGGATTGTTGAAAGCTTTTTCAAATGTGTATTTTTAGCACCTGTTAAATTCGTATCTGATTTGCATGACACTTGCCTGGTAAGTATCATTGGGACTAGTATTTGATAAATAACATATTTCGTGTTTAAGGACAAAACTTTATCATTCTGTAAGCTTTGTGAAAATCTAGCATCCGTAAATAATTCTGATTTTTTTTAACATATTTTCAAGGTCACAAGTAAATATGTCCAAGAGTTCTCTTGGTCACAGTAATTGTTGAAAGTCTATCGGTCTTGCAAAGCAGAATGCATAATAATCAAGACCATTTTAACCTCTTCCCTTTAAAATATATTCTTTGTTGTAAGTTCCTACAATATACCAATATGCTTACAGTTACCTCACTAACCATCTACCAAAATTTCTACATACAATATTCACCATTATACATTATATCAAGAAGTTTGTAATGAATCATATGTCCCAACGATTTATTTACTTTATATAATGTCAGCGTTGAACAGTGAAATTTGTTCGGAAGAACTGATGCAGTTCCAATGTAGTCACTCTTACTGCTAAAAATGTATATGCGTTCATCTAAAGGCAGTTCGTTCCCAAATATTTGGTAAATACTACGGGTGAAATAACATTCGTGAACATGAATATAATTGACAAATGAGATAGAAAAACATTTATATTTATTCACATGTTTTTTTTTATCTATAATGTTTCGTTAGCCATTATCTATTTACTAGAGTTAAACAATAAGTGAAATAACTTTTC
>NC_089746.1:59336511-59341511 GCF_040412425.1 Macrobrachium rosenbergii | reverse complement strand
TGTGTATGTTTACTGGTGTACTTGTGTACGTGCTTGCGACACAGGAACTCGTGCAATAAATCAGTGATCTCGCAGGTGGAAGGTATGTGGCCTGGGCATCTGCTAATTCAGCACCTTAGTACACTAATAGATGTTTATTTTCACGTGACAACAAACATGACATGAAAATTACTGCGTCTCTCTTTAACTTTTTCGTAATATATGTGTTGAGGCCATTTATAAACCTTAATCTAGTCGTAATTTGATTATTCAAAACTGCAGATGATATGCGTAACACCAATCGTCTTATTTCCGTAGGCAAACGAATAATGTTTATGTAAATACAAATGTAATATAAATTGTATTCCCAGATAGAATGTGCATATTTAAGACAGCCGACTCTGAACGCAAATAACCAAGAATAACATATTTACATAAGCAATAACACATTTACTCCACCTCTGTCTTGTACAAGCAAAGCCCGGCGTTCCTGCGAGATATATGTTTGCAGCGAACAAATATCCAAGACAGGAAGTACCTTTCATATTACAGCTCTCTGTGACAATTTCTCAATAAAATCCACTTGGAACTTTTAAAAGAGAAGCATAATGGTGATCTTCAAGTTGCTGGAAAGTAGTTTTTATTATTATTATTTTGCTATTTCAATAATAGGAGTAACGTCGTCAGATAGTAGTTAAGGGTTTTATTTCCCCCTTTTTTTTTTTTTTTGCGAATACCAGAAAATCCATGAAATGTTTGTAAATATTTCTTGTGCTTTGCTTGACTGCTAAGTGATATAAGAGGTACGTAAGAATATGAATGCAATTTTTTTTACAGTGTAGTGTACTACAACTAACAGATGATCGAAAGGTCTTTGACGATTGAAATTATAATACACTCATATTTCTTTAATTATGCAACAACAAGGGTTGGTATATTTATCATATACAATAATATGGGGACGTAAGTTACCTTCGGGTAGCACATCTGATATTAATGAGTTATCGGTGGACTGAGGCATACTGCATCTACTGTATATATATATATATATATATATATATATATATATATATATATATATATATATATATATATATATATATATATATATATATATATATATATATATATTCAATGGAGACTACTGAAATAGTCCCACCTAAAGATTAAAAAAGGAATTATGGCAAATTAAAAAGATTAGCGCATGCAATCTCCTCAACCAGCCATCGCCGTTAATCACAGTAATGAGAAAAGTTATGGGCAAGTGAGAATGATCGGTTACATTTTGATATATTGCCCTTGGAATTACGCCGACGGACTTGGAAATTGATTTTCGACCTCCAACAGCCCTGCGAGCTTTAGAGTAACTAATTCTGTCGTCGAAGAGACTTTGCAACTCATTAAAGATTCCATCTTTGGGGGCTTATACAATGGTTGTGTGGAAGCACAGTCCTTGACTTAACTAGTCTTTCATTCTGAATAGCATAGACAAATATTCCTTTAAGAAAGAAATATGACCAAAAAATTAAATCATATTAGATAAGCACAGAACAATCGAACAATCGGTGTAAAGAGAAGACAATGACTACGTTGCTCACCTTTTCTCCTGGTGTTGTCTTGCGCTTACTTTCATCCTTATTTCTACTGATATTCTGTCGGGTATTGTGGTAGAGACAATGTGGAATGGAACTGTTGTATCCTGTAAAAAGTAAAGGAAAATAATCAAAACATTATTTATGTTCAAATGAGTACTTTGCGAAACCTCTCATGACTGACATATCATAATGCTAACAAGATCAATATTTCATCAAAAAACGAATAGAAAACTAATGAAATCTATCTCTTCCAACAAAAGAGCAACTACCATCATAGTAAACTATAACTTGCAAACTGAATTCATAATACAAATAATACCATCCTAAACTACAACCTCACACCCACCCCGCCCCCGAAAAAAGAAAACAGAAAATGGACCACATCGAAGACGGTATCTTTCATACCGGTACGTTTTAGGCACCCTTGAGGCACCTACATGAGAAATGTGCTCCTCTTGGAAATAGTTGCAAGCAAGGAAAAAGGCTTATGCACAGCACACAAAATGTTTCCTGAATCCATGTTTTAATGTTTCGTATGTTCCCTTTGATCCCTCTCACACCCTGCTGTCCAACTCTATTGATTTCATTTTCGTCCTTGATTACACCCTTCGCTCGTAAGAAAATCCCACTAGACAACCTTATGAGTGTCTGATAAATTCAGTAATGATACTAAACACTATTTCGGTAACGAACACCGCACCGTTCTACTGACTGAACTTAACTGTATTATACCAGGAAGTATTTTCTGTAAACTGGAAATATTTCATGGGCAAGAAAAATACTCATTACTTATCAGATAAAATTCTGATGTTGCATTAGTCAAGATATAACGCGCAGCAGACAGTAACGTATTATTATTATTATTATTATTATTATTATTATTATTATTATTATATTATTATTATTATTATTATTATTATTATTATTCCAGAGGATGGCCAACAATTCCAGTTTCATAAATAAGATAAAAACTTTGCATTCTAACTTTGTATTTGTCATCTGTCCCCATTTCCAGCCTAATGTACTGAAGCAGTTATAAATAATAACTCCGTGTAGGACTGAATCCAGAAAAAAAAGTTATTCTGCACAGGTCTGAGTAAGTGTCATGGAGAGAATCGTACCTGCTTCTATTTCAGGAATGGTTTGGTACCTTGGAATAAATGGAAGGCATCCATCCCGTTTAATTGCTCTCATCGCAGGCTTCTGCTGAAACCAGCAGATCTCTGCATTTCGTCACCCGTTCCTATGCCATTTATTGGAAATCCTTTGCTAGTTACACGAGAAAAATTATTACGTTTTGGAAATAGTATTTCCTGTCGTCTTATCTTTTGCTGATTTAAACATTCTTCGACTTTGGAGATGTCTGTGATCACTGGTAGATAATTAAGCAATAAGTTTAAGCTATACAAAATGTTGAAAAAAAACTTCTCATTATCTGATATTTTATTGGCATGACTCGTATTTTAGGAAAATTGCTTGGTATTAAAAGACTAGCCTTAAATGCCAAGTAATTTTCCTAAAATACTGATAACGTCGATAAAAGATCAGACGAAGAGAAATATATTTTTCAAAAATTTCCATAACTTTTATTGCTTAACTATGTACCCAGTAACCACAAATGGCTCCAAAGCTGAAGAAAATTTAAATCAATAAACAAAGACGACAGGAAATACTGTACTATTTTTAAAACGTTGTTATTTTTCACATGTAACTAACAGAGGATTCCCATAAATGGCCTCAGAAAAAGTGACGAAAAGGAGAGGCCACCTGGTTTCAACAGAAGCCTGCGAAGAGAGCAATTAAGCGCGATGGATGGCTTCCATTTATTCCAAGGTGCCAAACCATTCCTGAGATAGAAGCAGGTACAATTCTCTCCATGACACTTACTCAGACCTATGCAATATATCTTTTTTTCTGGATTCAGTCCTACACGGAGTTATTATTTATAACTGCTTCAATACATTAGGCTGGAAATGGAGACAGATGACAAGTACGAAGTGAGATTGCAAAAAAAAAAAAAATATCTAGTTAATGAAGCTGAAGCTTTTGGCCGTCCTCTGAAATATAATAATAATAATAATAATAATAATAATAATAATAATAATAATAATAATAATAAGAAGAAGAAGAAGAAGAAGAAGAAGAAGAAGAAGAAGAAGAAGAAGAAGAAGAAGAAGAAGAACTGCTATAAAGTACGGAGAATAAAATTTTCTTTTGCGTTATGGTCTATGTCGTAATGCAAAAGCAAATTTAATATGCATGCGATACGGTGTATATGTATGTATATGCAAATATATAAATTTAATATATATATATATATATATATATATATATATATATAGATACAGATTATAGATATATATATATATATATATATATATATATATATATATATATATATATATATATATATATATATATATATATATATATATATATATATACATCCCAGTATTGCATGTATATCCTGCTTCATCCACGAATAATCGAGCATTTCATTAGCAACTGAGATCCAGCGCATTCACAGATATAACAAAAGCATCTCTGAGTATTGAACTGTTAAACAAGGATTATTCTTAATTATATGCCATATAATGAACTCGAAGGGATTAAGTCACCACAAAGCTTCCCTGGTCTCGTTGAAATAACAAATAATTACGATTTCTTTTCCACTCCTCTTCAGTTTTGTTTGCTTTCCATCTTGTCCGTTATTCATTCCATTACGCGTGTTTACGCATCATTGGTGACTTTTGTATGACTTTGTTTGACTCGATAGATTCACAGCAAATGAAACGATTTTGGTCTATGATTCTCCCAAGGATTATTTTCTTGTATATTTCTTGTAAATATGGCTTAGTCATCTTTGAATCTGGATTTAACTGTTTCTTCAGAATTTATAATGTTAAGAAAATAATGTTGTCTCTTGTTCAAAAAACACTTGTTCTATGTACTATAATGTACAATTACCTGCTAAGCTGCATTCAGACAATAAACACGTCAAAGGTTAAATTATTTAAAAGAACCAGGAGGATTTATTAACGTCTTTTTATTTTATTTCAGAAAAGACCTTGACTATCTTCCTGAGGTTTGTTTTATCAAATATAATTACTAAAAGGAGGGAAAACATGCCATATCCACTTCGTATTTATCCATGCAAATTCAGATGAATGTTTTTTTACACTTTATTCCGTTGATTTACTGTATATCATCTTTGGATGAGAAATACTGATGGGTTGATTTCTCGAAGTTACTGGAAATTATGGTTCCATTTAGTATTCAACCAAAGAAAATGTTGAACGATCATTTCTTCTCCATCAGAAAGAACCATTAGAAGTCCGGCTGAAAATCTTAGAGGGACGGAGAATTCGCCGAAATAAGAATTTATCAGTTCTTGCAGTAACTGAGATCGGACAGATAGTTTAATTA
>NC_089746.1:59281511-59331511 GCF_040412425.1 Macrobrachium rosenbergii | reverse complement strand
TATCAAAAGCCTTTGGATAAAAATTCATTGTAATAGATATTAATTGTCATTAAAAACTTTTCCTCAAATCTTCAAAGTGACGTAGTTGTTCAAGTGATATCTATTTTTCTGTGATGCAATGGGTTGCGATGATTTATATTATTTTTCAAGAGATATATTATCTTAGAATTCACCACATTTTCCACCACTTTTCATAGGCAGGTAGTTAAAGGCAGCGCAACATAATTTGACTAAATACGAGTATCTTTGACCAGTTCAGACACTGTTATAACAATAGCATGTCTCCACTTAGTTGCAAAAAGTTTCACATACAAAAGTCAGTAAAATTGAAGTACACCACTTCTCAGAGGCCAGATGTTTGATTAAAATCATTTACTGTTATCTTTACCTGTACTGGTACTATTTCAGGAGAAATGGCAGATTGTAGTTCATCAATTCGAAACCAGTGGTTTCAAAAATCACTATCCCAGACACTCATCATTTTCTACATTCAATGAAGGGTTTCTTTTGTCAACTACAAACTAAACTTTGATTCAAGATTAGAACACGAGTCGTCCATTTGTAAGACGGGCTTAGTACCACCAAACTGAGAGAGAGAGAGAGAGAGAGAGAGAGAGAGAGAGAGAGAGAGAGAGAGAGAGAGAGAAGAGAGGGGGGGGTGTGAGTATGGCCCTAGCCAACAGGGATTTCAACTGAAGGAAGTAGACAGAGGAATGAATCCCATCGTTACAGAACTGGTAAACCCTTCAGGTTAAAAGGAAGATTTGTCGGGACGACGAGGAAATGGAATCCCATTAATCCAGAGAGAATCAGAATCGAATGAGATCCGGCTGGAATGCATTTAAATGACGAAGAAAAGTGGTGCTGTAATTGTCCCGGTCTGCAACACTGGAAAATGGTTGTGGACGAAATTTACCAAAATGGAACGTGTTAAGGTTAAAATGTATGATTTCGATTTTTGTCTTGTCATTTTTAGCCTAACAGATTTTACCCATATTAAAATTGAGTATTTTAAACGGCATCTACATTCCAGGTCGACATTTCCTAGAAAATTAATTTTTATAATGGTTAACTGAATACAGAATTTAGGCCAAAGGTCAAGCACTGGAACCTACGAGGTCATTCAGCGGTGAAACGGACGCCGGCAGTAAAAGGCTTGAAAGTTGTAACAGGAGGAAAACCTCGCAGTAATATTATGAATCAATAGTTAGCAGAGGGTGGGAAGTAACATGGGAAAAGAGAATATGAAAGGAGGTGCAGTAAAAGGAACGAAAGGGGCTGTAGCTAGGGGCCGAAGGCGAGCTGCAAAAAAAACCTTAAGTAATGCCTACAGTCTACCGCACGAGGTGCACTGACTACGCTATCCCCCTAAGGGGTTTATAATGGTTAAGGAATTATTATAATCACTAGAAAATTAATAAAATACTTTTATACGAAGGAAATCATCAACAAAACCTTTTACCTTTTGGGGTAAAACCTCTACCCAACCCTAAAGGACATAATTGTTCTTGAAAATTACCAGCAGGAAAAGTGTTCTCACACTGCCAGAATAACATGGGATTTTTATCGTTCCTAGCGACCACACAATGAGGCCAGCTTACGTCATTAACGGCCATAACGAAACCACTTTGCAAGAAACTGCGGAAGTTACCAGTCGTTAGAGGCTTCCCATGCTATCACTCACACACCCCTCTTTCCAACAGTTCTCTCCGCTCGGTCATTTTGTAAATAATTACTAAGTTCGTCATTTTGTAAATAATTACTAAGTTCACGTTCTTGGGCTGATAATCTGCTTGTTCTCATGGTTATTACTGTAATAAAATTTTCACTTCTAAAAAACAGGATGTAACCGTTTAGTGGAAATAGGTTTAATGGAAATAGACTATTAATGTTGAGAGATAATTACTAGATAATTCACCCAAGAGAAATAGAACGGTAAATAGCAATAACCAAAAAAATCCTTTTTAGGAAATCTGTTATTAATACTGGGAGTATACAAATAAACTTTTCACGTTTATAATCTTATTCCGAAATCGAATTCAACATCTCTGGAATAAATAAATGGAATTAAGTTTACTACAAACTTATTTGCATTGTAAGATTGCAAGTTTATTAGTCATGATTTAAATAATTAACTTGCGTTATAAGATTACAAGTTTATTAGTGACGATTTACATATTTAACTTGCGCAAGGAAATTTGCCCAGAACGAGTTATTTGAGTACAACGCTTTGAAATGTTACCCAGCTTTTTTAAGTCGAGGCGCATGCCAAAAAAGTTCAATGCTCAGAAACATATATGAAGCTGATTTAAGTCTTTTTGTTTTGAAAACCTCCCAAGAACTTTTTATGATAGGCCTATGGCCCATCATGAAAAGTTATTGAGGGATTAACCTCTCATCCATCCAGGGTCTGGATGGGTTTATAGTTGGTTTTTGGATAAAAATAATTAAAACGAAACTTACCATTTTTTCCAATCTTCATCCTTACAGTTTAGATGAATAGTGCAGTTAGGCTGCGAAGGAGTACATTATCCAATCCCATCTGCAAAATAATTACAAGAAGAAAGATTTAAAGTCACCAGTAAGCGACTGAGGCTATGGATAAAATGAAACATAGCTGAAGAAACTTCGGTAAGAAAAATACCCAGAAAATATTAAAAAAATCGAAAGCAAGTGAGTAAAAATTCACGAGGTACAAAGTAAAAAAATGAAATCGAAATTTGGGAGAGTTATACTTGATGAAATAAAAAAATTTGAATATTTCAATATATTATAGAAGCAAAGAAATAAGATGCGTTGGTAAAGCAGTATCATAGAAGCAAAATTATAAGATATCGTGCAGGTAAAGTAATATTATAGAAGCAAAAATATAATATATCGTACACGTAGAGCAAATGCAATGAACACATAGATAACAAAATGTACGATTCATGTATGATTGAATTCCAAATAACCTTAATTTAGGTTTCAGCAAATTATGGTTTAATTAGTAATGCAAACCCCAAAGACTTAAATTAGTTCCAATAAAGGGAGCTGATACAATATAGATACACAAAAAGCCGCTTGTATGGTTAGAAACAAAAAATATACAGGAATAATGACATATGAACCTAACTCTGCCTCAAATCATCAATAACCTTTTCACCGATAAAAAAAAAAAACATAAACGAATATCAACGACGACACTGAAATAGTCTACCATTCCTCAGATAAAGAAACACCTGGATATCACTTTCCTTAACACTTACCTTTCCGAACACACGTAACAGTTCCAGAATTGAAGTTCTACTAAAATATATACAGTAGATCGAGTCTTCACGAACATAACGTAAGGTAAGTTGTTTACGTTAGAAAATAGCTTATGTCATCACGAGAAGTCAACGGAACTTCTCCAGAATATAGACACTTATCCGGCAATCAACTAAAGCTTTACTCGAAAGGTGTGTTTTAAAGGTTGATAGCCAGGGGCGGTAAACATCGAGACTGGTACATTACCGTCTGACGAGTGCTCGGTTCCCAGTGACCATTAAAGTATTATGGAACAATCTCAAACACGTCTTAATGGTAGTATGATATACGTATAGTCTTTTTAAAGGTTTGAAGCTCGCCATTTCGGTTTGTATTGCATGTTTTCTTATTCATCATCACATTTCATTGATTATATACAACAGTCGTCAAGTTTTTCGAGCAATTTGTCTGAATGTCAGATTATTTTCCCTCGAGCTGATAGACACATTAGTTATATAATCCGCTCATAGAAATTAGTAAATGGAAAGATATACAGACATAAAGAATACTCAAGCACGAGTTCTCTCTCTCTCTCTCTCTCTCTCTCTCTCTCTCTCTCTCTCTCTTTATATATATATATATATACAGTATGTACATATATATATATATATATATATATATATATATATATATATATATATATATATATATATATATATATATATATTATATATATATATATATATATATATATATATATATATATATATATATATATATATATATAAAACAGAGAGTGAGAGAGATGACACAAAAGGGATTACTATGGTGACTGTCCCATATATATATATTATATATATATATATATATATATATATATATATATATATATATATATATATATATATATATATATATATATATATATATATATATATATATATATATATATATAAGTATGCATGTGTTTAGTATCTGTGTATTGTGTGTATTGCAAGAGCGTGTGTGTATGCAGGCACGCGCGTGTGTAACTGTAAATGCAACAATAAAATATTCCACATAGAACAGTATAGAATACTAATGGGCGATAGATGCATGAAATACTGTATTTACAACCTGTTTTCACGGACACTGATCTTTCACAGATACCCTTATTACTTCTCCATTAAACGATACTCACCAGGATTGATATACTGACCCTGGAACTTACTGAAGCAGAAGCTGGAAGAATTTCGTAAAAGGATTATATGATTACGGTCTATCAAAAGTATATGTATTTCATTTCCTTCATATAAAAATATCACCCCATTCCTTGAATGGAAAAAATTCCAGTTCCTAAAATTTATATACATATATTGTGTGTGCATGTACAAATAATATATATATATATATATATATATATATATATATATATATATATATATATATATATGGGAGCAGTTCAAAGGAGTGACATGTCATAGGAGTGACATAACGAAGGATAAATTCAAAGGATTGACAGTTAACCAACCACACAACCAGCATTTAAAATATGTTAACAATGCAGTGGTTCTAGTTTTTTAAATAAAATCTTAATAATTTGATAATTTTTATAATTTTTGGTTACTTGATCACTTCATCATTATGTTACTCCAACAAAATGTCACTCCTGTAACATGGTATTATGTCACTCCTCTATGTCACTCTGTCGATACAGAACCATATATATATATATATATATATATATATATATATATATATATATATATATATATATATATATATATATATATATATATATATATATATATATATATATATATATATATATATATATATATATATATATATATATATATATATATATATATATATATATATATATATATAATATCTTGACTATACATCAATTGTCTTCAAAGATTATTGTAGCAGCCAAAACTACTGGAGAAAAAATGTTTATTATGTTACCTCAGAGCAATACTGAAACACCTTTTATCTCGCTTTCAAATCCTGATGAAGATGAGCAGTAAAAAAACTCCCTGAAGCAACGCAAGCTACCCCATTCAAGAGATGGCAGGGCAGCTATTAAACTTTGTTCTGAGGAGAATGACTCTCATAGCAACGGATGCTTTCGTTTAATAAGGTCACGACAGGTCATGCAGCAGAGCCGAGACTCCGAAGAAGAGCAGAGTTCACCAAGGACACCTGCAGGAGTTTGCGCCACTTTAGGAAACATAAATGACTCCCGCTCGAGCGCGCAGTTAAAACCGGTATAATACGACAAACGTTTGAGCAAGCAGCCACATTGTTGACAATGTTGACGTTTTGTAGGTTTGTGTTTATGTGATGCTGTTAAAACTAGCCAGCGTTGGTGGTGTAATAAGAGGAACGCTTTGTTATCATATGGCAATGTTAGTTCAATATTAGTCAATGTTAGTAAGCTTAAAAAGGATTCAAGTGGCACCTCTTGACAGTGAAGTAAAGCACATCAATGCTGGTGGCAGGAATGATGTAGATTACAGTCGTCTTCATGTGACAGCTATAACAAGACAAAATTTATGGTAAAACTGAAGTAACGGGTGATTGTAATAATGCAACACCGCCTTAACTATACAATGTTGCTGACTAAATTAACGTAGTGTATGTTTACGTTCATGCGACAATGCCATAACGAACGAATCAGCGAAACTGTGCACGATCGTAAAAGGAAAACATGTTGACTATTTGCTGGAATATACGAAATATGCGGAAAAACTTGGTATTTGTGGTTTTACGTGTTACAACCCTTCTCCCTACTCATGAACTTCATTTATCAATTATATTTGACACTAGCCGACCAACCCGGCGCTGCCCGGGAAAACTCTGAATAACAACCTATAAACTCTCTCTCTCTCTCTCTCTCTCTCTCTCTCTCTCTCTCTCTCTCTCTCTCTCTCTCTCAGCATCAATTTCGTAACAGCTTGCTGCTGTATTTCATCTCAAACGCTCTGATCAGAATATGAATAAATTATGTACAGACGTTATTCATTTCACTGTTAAACCCTTTAACTATTTGTGGGACGTCATAAGTCCAAATCATACTATAAAAATCTAAAACAATATTTCCATGTGATACAGGCAATTTGGTATAGGCCTACGCCAATGATGTCTTTTTATGATATGTGTTACTATAATGAAAGTAAACCTCACTGTCTAATTCATAAAAAGCTGAATCAACCCCTCAGTTCTAATTTAAACTCATTCATTAATATTGTATGAGAATAGGCGTCTTTTTTAATAAGAAATACTTAGTCTTTACTCTGTTACGTCTTTTTACTTCTTTCTTATTATTAAGTGAATTGCTGCAACAGTTTCGTATTAAGAAAAAAAGTGGCAAAACACTTTCCTTTACAGCTAACTTCAATTCGTGATACGTATTCTTTATTCTGGTTTTTTAGGTCATTTTAAGCTAACATAATAAATTACAACTCATTATCCTCACAATAACATTAAATTCCTTAACGTAGAATGAAGAATAAAGTTACACGGATCATTAGAAAACTTATCGCTATGCATGCCCGTACGCATCTATAAAATCGGTCAATTCGTACCCTTAGTAATAACGTAATCATGAATCAAACAAAATCTTTCCCTTCTTTGAGGAATGTTAGGCAACCGGTTACCTATTGTTTTGATTGGATAGAAATGAATATATATCATCATTCTAATATATAACCACAAACAATAATTTTATTTTCCTAAATGACGGGAATACTGCTCCTTACTGTGTATGATTACATCAGTATAAGGTACGAATCGTCGCATGTGTAAGCTGTGATTGCTTCTACGTTCGTCGAAGTGCAGTAGCTGCCATTTCTTAATTTATTCCGTATTTGCATCGCATACATTTAGCCTCCATATACGTAGATTCTGCGAGTGCCTTTCGGAAAAGATTTCCAAATGTAATGCTCTACTTTCCAGTAAAGTTTTAATCTAGAATTTTCAGTCATTACCAAGCAACGCGAAAAGAAACTCATCTTACGTATGCACTGAAGTGTTTTGCCAATTCGCACGATAATTATTCCAACTGTCAACCACTGGAAGGTCCAAGCATGATATTTCAATTATTCCGGACCTCATTTAAACCGGCTTTATAACGAAATACTTCACTGTAACGTTACGAAGAGGTCGCTATAGCGAATTCCGAAGTAAAACCGAAGAATAAACTCAAGAATTAATGAGGAAATTCGCATTTGTCGGGCTACCACAGTCTAAGGGTTTGCAATGGGAGGAGTTTAATGACGTCACCAGAAAACTTGGAGCTTTCCACCCAAGCTACTCTTGACCTCCCCAGAACGTTACTGAAGAAAAGGTGGATTAAAAACGAAAATTTCATTCGTTTTGTCTGTGTTTGTATGTCAGTCACGGGGTAGGGGTTTGATTCTGAGTTGTAAACCTTCATGGGGTGACATAAAAGCCATGTGCAAAATCTTTTCTGGGTCTGTCAAGCGGTTCGGATTTCTATAGTGGACAAACAAATATACAAACATTAACTTATATATATATATATATATATATATATATATATATATATATATATATATATATATATATATATCTATATATATTGAGTATATATATATATATATATATAGATTTCTTCTAAACAACCTTGCTAAACAACCTCCCCAATCTTTCTCAGTCAACGACCAAAATAGAAGTGGTCCCTTGAGGAGACTTAGAAAGGCCTGTAGAAAAGATAACATGGATATTGCTGGATTAAAAAATGATAAAGATCCCCTCTCTGTAAAGTAATAGCTTCGTCTCGGCAGCTATTCCCATTTCAGCCCTTTTATCTATAAGGTATAGCACTCTCTCTCTCTCTCTCTCTCTCTCTCTCTCTCTCTCTCTCTCTCTCTCTCTCTCTCTCTCTCTCTCTCTAGAAATAGTTTTCGTAATATTCAACGTCACCAAGTAACATCCCATCTTAACGGGAACTGCTGGTCAGCAATTCGCCCATAAAACCAATATACCTTTAATGGTAAAATTTATCTAAATGTTCATTGCTTACTTTCTGAAGGGCAAACAAACTAAAGCATATCCTTCAATACCAAGGATTATACTCGGTAATTATATCACAAAATGAACTAATAAATAATATGCCCTTGAGGAATAAGCAGTAAACTAATTCAGCATTTCCTGCATTACTGATTAAAGCTGCGATGCCTAAAAATCATTCAAACATCATGCAGCAATGCAATATGCAATATACAACATTCAACATTTCCTGTCTTCCTGCGGTCCTGAACGATGTTGCATTCCTCGTGACTTTTACACCCGTCTAAAACAGTGAACGTCACGGTAAATAAAAATCATGGGAAATTCAACTTCGTGCTGTAAAATATCCAGGTATCTGTTCCTCTCTCTGAAACTCTCCGGAAGAAGACGATGAAAGGCGAATCGTTGAAGTCAAATGGGCTTTTATTCGGTGATTCACAGAAGGATTATCATGTACATCTTATAATCACGACAATAATTCTGCGTGGAAGAATGTCTAGAGGCTTTCTTGAGCATGAGCCCTTATGTCAATTTCTGTGATGCCACTCACACAGTATCTTTCTAAAGACACAGACATACACATAACACATACACACAAATATATATATATATATATATATATATATATATATATATATATATATATATATATATATATATATATATATATATATATATATATATATATATATAATGTGTGTGTGTGTGTGTGTGTGTGTATTACGTTTGCTTACATATAATGAGTATGCATGTCATAGGAAATTGACAATTTGTGAAGTCATCTGCAACGTCCTTTTTAAAATACTACTTGATATTTTCGCTCCCAACAAGTCAACATCCTGAAGTTTATCTTACATCCATGAAATGATACGCAATTTCTTTCTTTTTCCAGAAACGTGCAAAGAACACCATTTGAGCTTTCAAATGCTGACGTGCCCAGTTATCTATCAATGGCCATCATAGCCATTTTTTCTCTTATTTTATTACTGTCATATAATTAAAAGGATCGAAAGGAAATTGAAAGCAGATAAGTATTAATTTTTACAAGAGCTACTTAAAATCTGCTTGGCAATACAATATACAAATAATTACTCTATTGCTAACACTTCCAAGTTGTTTTGTGAATAAAAGTAGCTAATTTCAGAAAGAACAATATTTTCTCTTTTCAGAAATGTGTTCATGAACGTAGATATCCGATGGATTTTTTTATGTATTAATTTTCTTTAATGTGCTTCCCTATGGATATGGAATAAGCGGAAATACAGAATATCCCACAACAAGAAGAAAAGGTTTTAGCCGTATTCTTTTCTGCTGCAATGAATATACAAAGAACTCTCTCTCTCTCTCTCTCTCTCTCTCTCTCTCTCTCTCTCTCTCTCTCTCTCTCTCTCTCTCTCTCTCCTAAAAAATATACTAACAAATGTGAGAGCCTGATTCATTCAAACAGAGATAAACCTTTCATACTTGAGTGTTAATACCGATTTTAGTCCTAAAAGGAATTTTAAAAAAGCAAAAATGTGGTAACCAACATTCATATCGCTCTACCTTAGCGGCATAAAAACTACATAGAGCCTTTGCAATAAAACCTATTCTAGAGCAGGCTAACTGTGAATGAAGGCAAACTTGGAGTATGTGTTCCTTGGCGTAAACACCCTTTCATAAATTTACATCAACCATAATTTGAGCAGGAATACTGGGTGGAAAGGTCTTTAAAAATAATAGTTGAATCCTTAACACTCCCATATGCGTGGCTTCTGTGAGAATAAAATCTCCTCCTGAGAAGGTGTGACACAACTGAAGGAACGGTGAGTTAAAACTCTCCATATTCTTGGAGCACTTTAAAAGCTTCCGGTGAGAGCCTTTTAACACTTGCTAAGTCGCAGAGGTTGAGTTAAGACGGTTTGGAATTTACCTGGACTGAATTTTCCAGGAAAGACCTGGATAAGAATAAATTATCGAAAATGGTTGAGCAAGAAGGCAAGCTTTAAGTCTGGTCTTGGGTTAGAATACTTTATTATATTATGAAGGAAAACTCTCCGTAAAAGATTGTATCTTGCTAAGCAGAAAACTTATGGTAAATATTGCCAAAAAAAAAAAAATATTTTAGTTTTCCGCCCTAAATCAGAGGAAGAATTTGTTTAGTGAATAATGAAAAAAAAAGGTCCTTTAGGACTTTGGTTATAATAGTCTATTTAAAAATATCTTCTGAAGACTGAATTTTGATGATAATATTTTACGTTACAAATATTTTCAAAGAAATTAAACAAAACATTCCAGTGTTGTTCTTAATATCTGGTAAAAATACGTGCAGAGAAAACCAATATCGTCGATGCCTTTGAAATGCATTAGGGGTTATTACGTCAAGGTATACTTTCACTTGTTTTGCGAACGATCCATTGCCCCAGTATATTAGATGATGGTAAAATGGGACATGAAGATCAAGCTGACAAAGTCTGGGGCATTCTTCTGTCGTACGACAGGAAGCAACCTTTATTTTATATGTATAGTAACTACTGGTCACTTTTTACTCTACATAATTGTAAAAACTACAGTAATTTTTCATACAAGTCTAATGAAGACGAAAATTTGGAGAAAAACAATTATAAGCGACAATTTTTTGAAGACACAATATGTAGATATTATAGATTAATTTAATATATTAACCAATCATGATACATTTTATTACTGTACGTCTTACTGGCAAAAAACACTGCCTGGTTGCTCTTTGCAAGATGCTCATATGTAACCTATATGAATCAGACTGTTATAAAGTCTAGATCATAGAATATTTTAATTGACCATACTCTTAATATTATATAGCAAACCACACGAAGCACTAAAGTATATACTGTATATCATCGTTTGAAATTCTAACTCGAAGATGCTCCCATACAGTTATAATACATTAAAATCTCAGCTACCTGTATTTCTCTTTAATTGTTAGTACATGACAAATATAATTTACATAACAGAAAAGAGCAAAACTGAAATTCATATTCCTTAAAATACAATTACCATGGGCTACATACAAAACAAAATTGTAACAAATACGCAACATATTTGCTTCCAGTTCTTCAATACTTAGATTGAGAAATGGAAATACATTCTTATTTGTTTCTTTGAATGTGTGTAGCATTACAAAGCACATTTCACTTTTGCTTCAAACATTTCATACAAGAATTGTGTTATGAATTTCACCCAGATGAATAGTCTTCCTGATTTCCATATTCATAATATTTCGTGGAAGTCAGCTGACACGTCGTATTCCGCTTCAGAAACAAACTTTTTCTTCCAAGGGCTCTAACTAAATCAGTATCTTTTCATGAAATTGCTTTTCCCATGAATTTAATTTTAGATCAGCAAAGTTTGAATCTTTCAGTCATTTTTAGTTATATAAATTTTCCGTGGGAGATTCATTTGGTTCATCTACATGGTAGAAATAAGTAAAGTATGCAACTGTGTTATAAATTACTGTAGCATTGTTCACGCTATTCATCGGTCATAGTCAGTAGACTACACATAGTTGTATACCTTATATTCCGATAAAATTTCAGTCAGGAAGGCCAGAACTAACAAAAGTAAGGAAAAAAAGTGTATCAGCAACAGGAGGGAAAGCATTTCTCAAGTTTCTTATCATTATATATATATATATATATATATATATATATATATATATATATATATATATATATATATATATATATATTATATATATATATATATATATATTATATATATATATATATATATATATATATATATATATATATATATATATATATATATATATATATATATATATATATATATATATATATATATATACAGTACATATATATAGATAGATAGACAGATATATGTATATATATGTGTATATATATATATATATATATATATATATATATATATATACATATATATATATATATATATATATATATATATATATATATATATATATATATATATATATCTGTGTGTATGTGTTTGTGTGCGTGTGCGAAATAAAACCATCAAGACAATATGTCTCAGTCCTTAATATAATCTTGTGAGCAAATACATTTTTGTATTATGTAAAGAACATCGTTCTCTGAAATATTAAATGCTAAAATTCCTCATATGGTCCGATAGGTACTTTCCAAAGGTAATACAAATGTGAATGTCCAACAACTGTAAATATACTCAGACTTTCTATCATATAATTACTTTCTTTTATATGTTTAACGCTACGAAATACGGAGTAAACGTTAAATGGAGAGGGAAATATCACTCCTTAACAAAATGAAAGATTTCGCCAAATCACATGAAGATTAAAGGACGGACTTACTTGATCACTGATGAAAATAATGACAGTAAATAGGAGTCACAATGGTGTACGACATGGCTAACAAATGTAGTATGGAAATATCATGTTTTGCTTTTATGCCAATAAGTGACTGGAAATCAATTATAATTGCATTCAGCAATGTTACGGTTCTGGAAATGGAGATAAAGGTGAATAAATAGCCGCCTGGCTAGTACAGTTGATAACCTGTTGGCCACGTAATCTCGGAGACCAGCGTTCGCTCCCCGTCAAAGGGCGAACAATGAGCCTGTGTACCGGATGTTTACTGCCATGAGTGACGACACGGTGGGGGGTTGGATAAAAGGGACAGTTAGTACAGTAATTCCTGGATAAAAGGGGCAGTCACCACAGCAATACCTGGATAAATGGGACAGTCTGAACAGTAATTCCTGGATAAAAGGGACAGTCAGTACAAGGAGGTGCAGGAAAATTTTTCTGAGTGCTTCAGAGTTTTCCCGGGCAGCGCCGGGTTGCTCAGCTAGTATTATAAATACTGTATATATACTGTATATTACGTATTAGTCTGAAATGAGATGAAGCAAGATAGAAGCGTTTCAGTTTAAAGGGAGACTTCTGAGATAAAGTTTCATCCTACGATTAAAAAAGGAATTAAGGCAAATTGAAAAGATTAGAGCATGCAATCTCCTCAACCAGCCATCGCCGTTAATCACAGTAATGAGAAAAGTTATGGACAAGTGAGAATGATCGGTTACATTTTGATATATTGCCCTTGGAATTACGCCGACGGACTTGGTAACTGATTTTTGCAGTCCAACGCTCCTGCCAGCTTGAGAGTAACTCATTTTGGCGTCGAAGAGGCTTTTCAGCTCTTTAAAAATTCGTTCTTTGAGGGTCTATAGAATAGGGTTTGTGGCTGGTAGCACCGTTATTTAAAGTCTTTGGTCTGTAATTTTAAAGACCGAAGATAAATATTCCCTTAAGAAAGAAATATTTTTAAAAACGAACATCTTATTAGATGAGTGCAGAAAAATCGAACAATTGGTGTAAAGAGAGGAGAGAGATTGTGTTGCTTACCTTTTCTCCTGGTGTTCACTTGTATTTACTTTCACCCTTATTTCTACTGAAGTTCTTTTGTGGAAGGGAATTGTATCCTACAGGAAAAAAGTAGAGAAAAATATTTTACACGTTTTATCCATATTTAAATGATTTATGTAAGCTATGTTCTGTGATAAAATATAATGCCATATAAATCAATAACTGATCAATAAAAAAAAATAGGATAAGCAAGAAAATTCCAATCTTTTTCAACAAAAAATACATCTACCATCAGAGTAAACTGTACCTTGAAAAATAATGTAAATGGCAATCATAACACAAATATTACCTATTCTAAACTACAACCCCCATCGCCCCCCAATATAAAAAAAAAAAAAAAAAAATGGATCAATGTGTTAACAGTAGCCTTCTTTACGGGTTCTTTTTTTCGGCCAATGTTCCATGAAGCTTATGGATATTTAATCTTTTCATACCTAGATCTGTTAGGCAATTGAATAGCATATGTACTCTTATTGAAGACATTTGAATGAAAGCAAAAAGGCATATGTATAATACACAAAATCTTTACTGATTCCTAGTTTTACCGTTTCAAACGTTCCCTTTGGACCCCCTCCAACACCATGTTTTCCTATTTAATTAATTTCATTTTTATCCCAAATTACATTCTTAGTTCGTAAACAATTCCTTCGCGACGACCTTATGATAATTAAACACTGTTTCATTAACGAACGCCATACCGTTCTGCGGAGTAAACTTAACAGACAGTTTCATACCGAGAAGTATATTCTGTAAACTGGAAAGATATCACGAACATAAGAAAAAAAAATCATTATTCATTGGATAGAATTCTTATGTTACTTTAGTCAAGATATAATTGCAGCAGACACTATTATTATTATTATTATTATTATTATTATTATTATTATTATTATTATTATTATTATTATTATTATTATTATTATTATTATTTCACAGGACAGCCAAAACTCCAGTTTCATAATTAGATAATTTTTTGCATTGTGACTTCGTACTTATCATCTCCCCCTTTTCCAGTCTAATGCGTTGAAGCAATTATAAAACTGGCTCCGTGTAGAGCTGAATCCTGCAAAAAAAAAAAATATACTGCATAGGACTCCGAGTACGTGTCATGGAGGGGGTAGTACCGGCTTCTATGTCAGAAGTAGTTTGGTACCTTGCAATAAATGGAAGCCATCCACCGCGTTTAACTGCTCTCTCCGCAGGCCCCTGCTGAAACCAGCAGACCTCTGAATTTCGTCACTCTTTACGAGGCCACCAATGGAAATCGTTTGTTAGTTACACGAGAAAAATTATGACGTTTTGAGAATATTCTTTCCTGTCGTCTTGTATCATTAATTTAAACATTCTTCAACTTTGTAGCTAACGGCAGATAGTTAGGCAATAAAAGTTAAACAAATATTGAAAAATACTTTCCGTCTGTCTGTCTGTCTGTATTGCATGGCGTAATAAAAATAGTCAATCTATAATGAACACATTCTTAATTGTAAAGTATTTTGAGCTTTCAGTTCTGATTCGGCTATTGTTTCCCAATTTCTGATCTTCTTATTCACCAACGTTTAAGGGAATCAGTCTTACAGTTAAATTGTTTTACATTAATCAAAAGAATGAATGAAAGGTATTGAACATTTACAGAATTCCAAAAAAGTTCGAGAGAATGAATCTTACTATGAAAGTAATGTTACATAAGGAGTGAATGGTATCCAGAGTGTGCAGTTATTTTCCCATTTATATATTTACTGCAGATCCATACCTCGTAATAATATCCTGACATTTGTTAATTACCAGTGTATTTCACCTTACGTCTCATGGGTTAAACTGAAAAAAAAAATAATAAACCGGAGATGGCAACTTCCGCGCGAAACACTGACAATGTTTCAAATAACAAGTCCAGTGAAATAAAGTAAAAAATGATAAGAGTTGGAATAACATGTAAACAAAGGGAGATACATTAAAAACAAAAACAAAAATTAAGTAAGTAAACAAATAAACAAACAAGTGATTCAGAACAAAATGGAACCTGGGAAAACTTAGAATTTTATGGTTACATTCTTAGGCAAAGTGCTTTCTCCTCCTTCAGCCAGAGAGAGTTCAACCCTTTGCAGGCGTTGTATATCAAATGGACGCAGCTTAACGCGTTCTTGGGGTACAAACTTCTCAGAAGTTTCAGTAAACTAGGATACAGGTTATGCAAATTGCAAGGTAGCATGAAATCAACCCAAACTTACTACTCAGAAAGGGTTCATACAGTAGAACTGAGATACACATTATGTGAGGTGGAAATTATATATGACACAATTTTCAATCATTTCTGTTGATATTTAAAGAACGCATAAATATCGATATACATTTTCATTAGTGTACATGGATTTGATAGATATTTATGATTATGATAAATGAGATATTTCTCCTAATCCCTCGAAAACGTGAACCCTTTTTCTTTGTAACATGGATAACTTTTATCACTTTGAAACAGCGGTACTTTATATCCTAATTTTTACTCTTCATATGAAAATAACATAAGTGATGATATCAGTGAAAAGTAATATTTTCCATATGAGTAAAATGAAAATTTACTCTGAGGAGGATAATTCAACCACTTCGAATTATTTTTTATAGAGGACTGGTCTGAAAAAATTAATAAAACCTCAGTTATTCTTTTGAAGATATATCAAAGTAGACACAACAACATTAAGCATTATTATGTATGAAAATTAGGACTCAGATTATTATTTGTATCCAAAAAAATCCTAATACGTTAACTCTTGCAGAAAAGTCTTTGATGCAATTCGCTGTTGTGGTTACCTAACAAATTTAATTGTATATATGAAAGGCATCCATCGTTTCGTGGGTGGTAATCAAGGACATTATTGCCACGTGAAACATAGTCAGAAAGACGATTTTTTCCACATTGTTGGTAGAGAACATTAGACAATTCAAGAATTGTGCACTGAGTAATGAAAGTTAGAAATTGTATCTTTTAGCAAAGGCAGTTTATGCATCAATATACATACTGACAAATGTATCTATGTAAGAGACATTGTTTGGCTTAGAATAAATCCATCCTAAGCTACCACCAGCCGTGGCTTAAAGGAATGTGTCCTGGCGTGAACATCTAGACCCAACTAACCCAAAGAGAAGATTTGAAAAAGGGATGAAATTTCAGATGTTCAGATATCAATAATGATTTTGGATCTGTTTAAATTTAAATATAAAAACCTGTTTTAACAACTGATAGGACCTAAGACAATATACTGAGAGAGAGAGAGAGAGAGAGAGAGAGAGAGAGAGAGAGAGAGAGAGAGAGAGAGAGAGAGGAAGCGGCAGACTTTCGCAATGGTATCAAAGCACTGAGGAGGAATTTCCAAAATGAATCAAGGAAGGACGCATCTTACTCTGTGACACGAAACCATTTGCTGCATCTGGTGCTTTCCCATCCAATACCGAATTTTTATCTTATATCCTTTCAGGAACCAGCTTCTTGTATGTTAATTGTCTATTGAATTTCGATGAGAAGACATGGTGATAGCTCTCATCTTTTATGGGAAGACTAATGGGTAAAAGATTTGCATTACTCCTCCAGCCGATGTTTAAGATTCTTTATTACATACGGAAATATGTTAATTGATTCATCGCTACACATGAGGGTTTCTGAAACGTGAAAAGTTATATCAGTGGAATTAATAATACCTTCGCAATTCATACGATACACATAGCGAATAAATGCTGTCTCCTTTTCGCCCCTCTTCAATGTTGTTTCATTACGTGTGTTTACGCTTCACTAACTGCTCCTGGATGACTTTGTTTGACCCATTAGATTCGCAGCAAATGAAAAATTTTGGTCTGTGACTCTTCAAATGACAAATTTCTCGTATATTGCTTGTAAATTAGTTTATTATTTTGGAATCTGGAGCCACTGATTCTTTAGAATTTATAATATTACATAAGTCTAAATTTTGTAAAATTGTCCCGTATTCAAACATATACGTTAAAAAACTTATCCTATGTGAATTCCATACTTAATAATATTGTTTCACGCGTACCAGAAACAAGTAAAACGATGAAATGTTTAAAAGAGCCAGCAAGATTTAGTAACGAGTTTTTTTTTTATTCCAGAACGTAGTGTGACTTATCTCCACATACTATATTTGATCAAATGTAATTAAAGGAAAGAAAATATTCTATATCCCCTTTACAACGAATTCACTTACATAGGTTCTTACACTGCATTCTATTAATTCAGTGTGTTGATAGATAAATAGACAGTTACGGGAATAACTGTTATCTTTGCATTCAGAAGTACTTTGGGGTGTGGCTTTCCCTATTAGTTATTCATAGTTATTGGAAACTATGATTCCTCAGGCATTCAGCAAAGGAAATTGTGAACATTAGCTTCTTCCCAGTCAGAAAGAACCATTAAAAGTCCGGCTGATAATCTCAGGGTGACTAAGAATTCGCGGAAATGAGAATTCATCAGTTCTTGCAACAACTGAGATCGGACAGAGAGTTTAATTAAACGTACAAGAAGTTGGCTTCCAAAATGTGGAGCATAAAGATCCAGGCTTTGTATGAGAAAGGACCCAGATGTGGCTACCGATTTCTTGTCACATCGTAAAAAGTTTTTTTTTTTTTTTAAAATTGGGGGTTTTAATTCGATAATTCTCTTTTTGAAAACTCAAGTCTGAATTAGCAGAAACGTGCAACCTCTCTCTCTCTCTCTCTCTCTCTCTCTCTCTCTCTCTCTCTCTCTCTCTCTCTCTCTCTCTCTCTCTCTCCGTAATAAATGCTGGCAAAAATAAACAACATTCATACATTAAAACAAATGCAAACGGACAATCACGCATGCGTGTAGGACTTCTACTCTCCCAACACAGGTGACCCTAGAAGGTGTAACGCCGGCAAACTCAAAATCAATCAATCTTTCAACTCTGAACTAAATTGCACATCTAAAAGGCTTCCCACGAGTCAAGTTCATTGCCTCCACCAAACACTGCCATTTTCAGAGAGTTCTCATCCATACAATAAGATCTTGGATATGGAGGTTATATCAGTGTTTTGAATGAGGTCACTCAGTTGAATGTACTCTGAAATTATGCGTCTCAATTTCTTTACTTTTGCTTTTCCCAAAAGACTTTGATTTCGGAAGAATCTTCGGTTTTACAGACAAAAAGTCTTTTCATCACACATGCAGGTTTACAGATACATTCATACATACATACATACATACATACATACATACATACATACATACATACATACATACATACATACATACATATATGTATATATATATGTTTTAATTGGTGATATTTGAGGCCTCGAAAGTTCTTTACTTTTGATTTTTCTAAAAGACTTTGATTTCAGATTTATCACACAACACAAACACATCACACACACACATATATACACAGTATATATATATATATATATATGTATATATATATATATATATATATATATATATATATATATATATATATATATATATATATATATATATATATATATATATATATATATGTCGTATATATATATAAACAGGAGATCATATTTATATATATATGAGCCTACAGATACCCAGGAGGACTTTAATATATTATAATATAATACATATATATATATATATATATATATATTATATATATATATATATGTATGTATGTAAGAAACAGGAGATCAGTACCCCCATGAGCCTACAGAGGCCCAGGAGGACTTTAACTTTTAACTAATATATATTTATATATAATATGTATGTATATATATATATATATATATATATATATATATATATATATGTATGTATATATATATATATATATATATATATATATATATATATATATATATATATATATATATATATATATATATATATATAATTTATTTGATTTAAAAATAATAATGCTTTTGAATTTAAGATCAAAGGAGAGAAATATCAAACAGAGATACAATACAACGTTACAGTGACCATGGTAATCCTAAGGAACGCCCGAAGTTATGAATAAATAAATATCGTATCAGCATGTCACAACTTTTTGGCTTAACTAAATGGTCAGATGAGCTCTGAAGCATCGCCTGTTGAAATTCGCCGGCCGGTTGCGTCACTTAAACTTATGAGGGTCGACGCTTCGTATTTCGAATTGTAGCACTTCCCAATAACATTCAGCAAGGCCTCCCTTTTGGCGCACTGCTAATTGATGATAATCTTGTAATTGAGCAATTTGCGGTCGCTCTTGGTAATCTCTCGGGCCTTGATTAAGCCTTGAAATTGCTCTCACAAGGCAGTGCGTTACCTGAGAGCAAAGGCTTCGACTGCGTTCGGGAGGCGCTTGTTAACATGTGATGAATTTCCAGAGTTTGCATTTGAAGACCAACTCTCCCGAGTTCAGACTGACGTCATTAGGTTGTAAAAAAACATCGCTCAATGAATGGGGTTTCCGCTCAGGTCAACAACCTCCAGGCTGCTGAATATAGCGACGGATTTCTTTTCGGGCAAACTTTGAAGTGCGTTTGGAAAGTTCATTCTTTGAATTTCGTTCGATTTTACGAATTTACTGCAATTTTGTTGTTGATTTGGATTTGCGGCTCGCGCAGTCACACTGCATTTGGTGAATATATAAATTTTTCCTTTCCGTAACCAAATTATTCCGCACACTAGAATATCACGTGGTCTCTGGTCTCTGTCTGTTTATCTGTTTTCCAGCGAGAGGTCCCAGGTTTGATTCTGAACCGAACTAGAACGAAACAGACACTCTCTGTTTAATGCCATTCTTAGTTGCTAACAGAAGTGCTTAACCTCAAAGTAAACTACGCTAGTACTCGCATTAGGATACTTCCTTTCCGAAAACCCTGTCACTCGCTTGTTTGTAGAAGTGTGTTTATATGTTAACTTTCTTTGTAAATATTGTTTACAAATCAATGATCAAATATATATAATTTTCTGCGTGCTCAGATTACTCAGTACTGTAGTCACAAGCGAATATATATGTCTGTACCAAAAAACTAACCATATCATATTCATGCGGCTAAAATCTAATATCTGTTGGGAAGTAAGATTGAAATTTGACAGAAATTGTCTAAATTGTTCCGGTACAATTTAGAATCAAACCTGGAACCTCTCGCTGGTGAACAAATAAATAGATACCATGTGATATTCTACTATGCAGAATAATTTGGTTACGGAAAACAAAATTATATATTCACTAAATGCAATCTGATTGAACGAACCACAAATCCAAAGCAACAACAAATTTAAAGTAAATTCGTAAAATTGAACGAAATTCATATAATGAATTTGGAAAATTCAGTTACAGCAGAACTGCGGTTAGTGTCCGACGGAATATAAGCGCTCGTTACGTAAAAATAATAGATGGGACTATCATTTTTATTTTAGGTGCGTGTGGAAATGTTTTATTGGGGATTTATTCATCGGGATGGCTTTGTTTTTATTTTGCTATGCGGTGAATATAAATTTTTTTATACATTTATATTAGACTATGACTGCTATTAGTAGTGTGTTTGTTTCTAACCACTACTGCTAGTACAATTAATTATCTCATTTTTTCTTTCTTTCATACGGTTATTATTATTATTATTATTATTATTATTATTATTATTATTATCATTATTATTATTATTATTATTATTATTATTATTAAGCTATAAAAACTTCGTGTCCTAACCCATTAAAATACGGCAAAAATAACTATCTCGATATAATGGCAAGATTCCCTGTATTGATCAATGACTGAATAACTAGACAAGATGATCAAATAATGGTCACAAACTTAAGTGTTATTTGAAAAAACACATCTATAACATTATGCATAACCGGAGAGGAAATAGAATTTCAGTTTATGTTCTCAAAATTTATACACACACACATATCTGTGCATACATATATATATATATATATATATATATATATATATATATATATATATATATATATATATATATATATATATATATATATATATATAATTATAATTATCAATGGCTTTCGATCATCGAACTTGAACAACGCTGGACCTGAGCAGACGCCTTCGTAACATAAATCCATTGATGAAAATCGGAAGTGGAGCACCAATGAAAGAAATGGCGTGTGATTATTCATTTAAGAAACTATCTACTAAATACTGGGTCTATGGATATTTTGAACCCACTACCCTGCATGAATACTCGGTTCCCAAGGACCATCAAAATATTATAAACAACCTTAAACACGTCTTTATAGTAGAATGATATATGCATAATCTTTTTAAAGGTTTGGAGTTCACCATTTCGGTTTATATTGCAAGTTTTCTCATTCATAATCACATTTCACTGACTGTTTACAATAGTCGTTATGTTTTTCAAGTAACATATCTGAATGTCAGATTATTTTCTCTCGAGCTGATAAACTCATTAGTTATATAAGCAGCTCACAGAAATTAGTAAATGGAAAGATGAACAGACATAAAGAATACTCATAAGAGCAAGTTTCTCTCTCTCTCTCTCTCTCTCTAGATGACGCAAAGGGATATGATGTGATGTGTTTGCCTCTCCTTCTGGAAGACTGAGAGTTACTGAAGTGGTGGTTGAGGAAAGACAGGAGAGGGGGTTGAGGACTGACAAAATATGAATTGATATTGAAGGAGAACTCAAATTAATTAAGTTTACTTATTTGTAACAGCACAGCTAGAAAACCATAAAAAAGGTAGAAAAATACAAATTCAAGGAACAAGTCACAAGAGCATTGGCTGCAGTGTCTCAACACACACACACACATACACAAGCACAAACACACAAAACACACACACACACACACACACACACACACACATATATATATATATATATATATATATATATATATATATATATATATATATATATATATATATATATATATTATCCATAAAGTCTCTTTACAATTTACAAATATATTACAAAAGCAAATGAACAGAAAAATATGTGGAAATTATTACAAAATAAGGAGTATATACTGATTTTTTTTTGCCTCATTTAATATACCTTTATTGGGTACCATTAAATGCACGAAGCATATCAAGATGGTACTCTATTTCTTGCCCTGTTCCATAACAGCCTCACCAATTGTGGCAATGGCATCAGTGATCTTCAAATCAGCGATGTCACAAATAGCAAATCCTGTTGGATCCGTTCAGAAAAATCCTCATTTCGTCTCCAGAAAGGATCAAATCCCATTTCTTCACCTTAAAAAATCCAAAGGCTATAGGTCCTGTAGATTGTCTTGAAGCCTTCGGAAACGCCAGAAGCCTCCGGAATTTTTTATCTATCTATCTATCTATCCATCTATATATATTATATATATATATATATATATATATATATATATATATATATATATATATATATATATATATATAAGATGGTATATATATATTCTTGATGGTTTTGCAGGAACTGCTGGTTCCCTGCTCGTTCCCCTTTGTGGATTGCTGCCTCCTTACCTCAATTTTTTTTGTTTTGATGTTCTCGTCGGTGATCTTCTTTTTCTTTCGCCAGATCAGGGTCTGGTAGGGCAGCGACAACCCCATAGCAGCAGCAGGCAGTTTTTTGGAGTCGACGTTGGTCGAGTTTTTGAGCAAAAATTGGAGCACGCCTCGAAGTGGAGCACGTCGTAGAGGTGGAGTGTGACCATGATCAAACCCCAGCTGCTCATCTTTGAAAAATCCAAAGGCTCCATCGGGGTTTTCTGGTTGGTGGATTTTTGTCCCTGTTGCACAGCTGAGGGCTGTCTTGGTGCCCCCAGGACGTATGTTTGGTATTTTTTCCTGCCTGCTGTTGTTTATTTTGCCTTTTTTTGTTTAATGCTACTTTTTGTTTATTTAACTTGCTTTTGTTTGGTGCTGCCTTTTGGCTTATTTTTGTATTTATGGTTTTTTTTAACTTTTTACCAGACCTGACTCACTTATAAATATTGTAAATAAATTAATTTTAAACTCATTTTATTGTTTTTGTTGTTTTCCCTCCTTTGTTTGTTGCATCTACCGTGTCACTCCTATATATTAAAGAACCTGCATAACGACCCCCTTCATGGTTACCGTTTATTTTGGCTGGCTACTGTTACATTGAGGATCATAAACTAATCTTTTTTTTTTTAACAAAAATTGATGGTTTTGCGGAACTGCTCTTTTTGCAATTTCCTTCAAGTTTTTTTTTTTGATGTTCTCGTCGGTGAGCTACACTTTCGCCAGTCCCATCTGGTAGGGCAGCAGAGTTTATTTTACAGATCGACGTTGGTCGAAGCAACAAATTTTTTTATGGGTGCAGCCATTAACTGGAGTGTGACCAACTTGACCACGAGCTGCTCATCTTTGAATAAAAGCTAAACTGTCCTGACGTTCCATCCTGGTTGGTGGATTTTTGTCCCTGTTGCACAGCTGAGGGCTGTCTTGGTGCCCTGGAACCTGTTTGGTATTTTTTCCTGCCTGCTGTTGTTTATTTTGCCTTTTTTTGTTTTTAATGCTACTTTTGTTTATTTAACTTGGTTTGGTGCTTTTTGGCTTATTTTTGTATTTAAGTTTTTAACTTTTACCAGACCTGACTCACTTATAAATATTGTAAATAAATTAATTTTAAACTCATTTTATTGTTTTGTTGTTTTCCCCTCCTTTGTTTGTTGCATCTGCACGTCAGTCACATATTAAAGAACCTGTACAACGACCCACTCGGGTCGTTACAATATATATATATATATATATATATATATATATATATATATATATATATATATATATATATATATATATATATATATATATATATATATATATATATATATAGTTACTGGTATGTCATGTAATGTAAAAAAGGCAACTGTTACTTAGCTAGCGCTACGAGGAAATTTTTTTCATATATATTTTGGAATCTAAATCTTGAATGGACCTTATCAGTTACTGGAAAATTATATTTTAAAATCCATACCCTCCAGAATGAAAGGACACCACGAAAATTCTCTTCTTAAAGGAACCGATTTTCATTATCAATGAAAACCTTTTAAATTTCTGTTGTTCCCTTTCTGTGAACCAGTTTTATTCCATTAACAATCTCCCTTCATGATGTATAAAGTTTCTTTTCATTTTTCACTTTTGTTTGTTTTTAATCATTGTACAATATGTCCCGTCCACCCTCACCATAAAATACAATGCAGATGTTTACATTCATTATTACCTTCAAGTCCACACTAACAACGAACATATGCTGTTTTTAAAAGCTTTTTCATATCACCAAGCGACATGACTTATTTCATTGTTACCGACGGTTTCTGTGGTTTACCTAATCCAGAAATAAAACGCCCAAAGAATTACCGTTATGCCAGACAATCAGAGGAAGGCCTCTTTACCCCTTTTCCCTATAAATTCACTGCATAAAACACCAGGCAATAAACATATCCGGTCTAAGTGACCAATATTCATGATAGCCATAAGCTGCACACGATTCATTATTGCATCTATTATGCCGCGGTTGCCCAGTAAACTCGATCCGGGATGCGATATTTCCTATCATAAAGAAGCATGAATAGCGAGTGGTCGTAATTCGTTCCGAGGATTTACATTAGGAGCCACTAAGAAGTTTTCTTTTTATTTTTTTCTTGGAAGAATATTTTCTTATCTATAATATAAAAGTAACGTCACTTACCAGCAAAATCTAATGCTTAGGAATTTCTTGTCATCTTCCGTTTTCCCTGGCGTCTCTAATCTTCGTCTCTTTCGGGATTGGCTGAGCTTGGGTAAGGTTATTAGTAAGACTTTCATCGGCCTGAGAAGGAAAAATAAAAACAGGATCTGAGTATCAAAAATTTTCATTAAAGCTGTTGAAATCATTCAGTACTTACAGGAAAATGCCTTTGGCAGGAATTTTGATTTGTTGCAGTGTACAAGATCGTTCACATAATTACAATGCCACTGATGGTCATAATTCCATTTCGATTATAAAATAGCATGTGTCTGTTGTTAGTGTTGACTTGAAGGTATTCATGAATGTAAACATCTGCATTGTATTTTATGGTGAGGGTGAACGGGACATATTGTACAATGATTAAAAACAAACAACGGTGAAAAATTAAAAGAAACTTGATACAGCATGAAGGAAGATTATTGACAGAATAAAACTGGTTCACAGAAAGGGAACAACAGAAATTTAAAAGGTTTCAAGAAGTGAATTGTTTACAGTTGCTTTTATCTTTCGTCATAAATGGTGGTAGTCATTAGTTTCCATCACAAACAGAACCGACAACCAAGCACGAAAACTTCGCTAGGTTCATTAAGGAAATTTTAGAAATACTAAAGAAAGAGTAGGTATCCTTGACTCAGGCAGGGAAAACGAAAGATTAGATTTGAGTGGCGATTCATCACAAAATCCTGTCTAATAACTGCTTGCGTAGGTATAATATTAATTTCTAAAGCTATTTGCATGAAACTTTCTGGATTAAGCCATGAATAAAAAGTTTATTGATTAGGACGATACACATGGCAGGAAAAATATGGAGGGGCTGGCGAAAGATTTTGAGAAATATAATTTCAGAGATAATCGACATCAGGAATCACGAAGGCCAAAGGAATAAGGAAAGAACCTATCATTTTGTAATTTGACATAAAACTTAAATAACGCATAGGAGCAACGTAATAGCAAATACCACAATAACTGTGGGGTATACTTATCCGAATCCTCCTAAAGAAAGCGAAGTGTTGTCGCTAAAAATGCAAGAAAGAAAGACTGAATGCTCATGAATTGACTGAATGTTGATGTGGATAAGGGTCTTTCCAAATTCAAAAAAATGTACAGATACGTGTAACTTGAGAAAGGACGGGTATTTTACGTAAGAAAGACAAGATTGACTAAGCTAGTGTTACAGAGAAATATTTTTCACTTATCTTGAAATGCACATCATGAATACATTTCATCATTTACTGGAAAATTATATTTAAAACTCACGTCCTCAAAGAAGTAAGTATGTCATGCATATAATTGCATAACATAACTGATTTTCATTATCAGTCAAGAATTAATCACGTGATATCAAATGCTTTTACTATCAACGAGAGATACGAATTATTTTATTCTTAGCAACGGTTTGTCCGTTTTACCTGGTCAAGATATAAACAGACAAAAAAAAAAAAAAAAAGCATGCCAGATAATCAGAGCAATGGCTCTTCGCCCCATTTCCCCATCAATTTAATGCATAAAATACCAAGCAATAAACATATCCGGTCTAAAGGACCAGTATTTATGGTACTATTAGCTGCTTACGATTCATTATTGCATCTATTATGCGGCGGTTGCTCAATAAACTCGATTCGTGATACGATATTACCTATCATAGAGAAACATATAGTGAGTAGCTGTAATTTGTTCCAGGGATTAGATTTGGAGCCACAAAGAAGTTTTCTTTCCTTTTTCTTATAGAAGAATAGACATTTTATGACATGGAATGTAATGGCGACGTAATCTTACAGACAAGGTTAAGATTTAGGAGTTTCCCCTCTTCCTCATCGGTCCTGAAAGAAACAAGTTAAACAGATAATGTGTATGATGCGTCTTCCTAAAAACTGTTGAAATCATTCAGTACTTCCCGGAAACTTCGTTTGGCAGGAGACTGGCATTTTGGTATATTTACAGTGCCATTGACGGTCATAATTGCATTTTAATTATACAATAGGCATATGTTTGTCGTACTTGTTGAATGAAAGGTATTAATAGCTGTAAACATCTGTTTTGTATTTTGGGATGGGCGTGGACGGGGTATATTCTAGTGACTAGACACAAACAGCGATGAAAAGTGAAAAGAAGCTATATAACATGAAGGACGATTAATTGTAGAAGAAAACTAGTTCACAGAAAGGGAAAAACGGAGATTATAAAAGGTTCTAAGAAGCGAACCGTTTACAATGTTCCTATCTTTTGTCTTATGCGATGATCGTCATTTATTCTGATCACAAATATAATCGAAAACCAAGCACGGAAGTTTAGCTAAGTAAGGTTAGGTTCATTAAAGAAATTTTATGAATGCTAAAGGAAGATCAGGGACCCCAGGCTCAGGAAAGGTCAAGAAAGGTTAGAGTTAAGCTCGTGATTCTGTACAATCCCCATTCATTAACTGCTTTCCGGGAATGATATTACTTTCAAAAGCTATTCACATGTAACATTTTGGGATTTAAGGCTATAATAAGAGAAAGTGTTAATTAAGACGATACACGGTAGAAAAAATATGGGGAGACTGGTGGAAGACTTTGTAAGAAACTGCTAAACGAGAGAAGTATAGTCTTAGAGATACTTGATATCAGGAGTGTTGAAGGCCAACTGATTTACATGTAATTTGGCGAAAAAAAAATAAATAACGACTTAAGAAAGATTCCGCATAGAAGAGTAAACATGATAATAAATACCTCATTAACTGAAGGATATATTGAGCCAAGTCCACCTTAAGAACGAGAGGTGTGGTCGATGATTAAACATGATGGGAAGACTGAAAGCTCATGAACTCACTGAATGTTTAAGTGGATAAGGGTTCTGAGTTACAAAAAATGTAGATACGTGTAAGATGAGAAAAGGCGGGTATTATGTAAGCAAGGCAAGTACTGTATGTCTAAGCTAGCGCTATAGAAAAAAAATAGTTTTTTATATATCCTGAAATGCAAATCATGAATACACTTCATCAGTTACTGGAAAATTGTATTTAAAACTCATATCCTCAAAGATGTAAGGATGCCATACATATCATTGCTCAAAATAACTAATTTTCATTATCACAGAAGAATTGATCACGTGATATCAAATACTTTCTAATGTCACCAAGGGATGTGTATCATCTTATTCTAAGCGACGGTTCCTGTGATTTACCCGATCAGGATATAAAAAGAGAAAACAACTGCTTGCCTACCACAAAATCACAGTAATGCCTCTCTGTCCTATTTCCCCATAATAAAGCACTGTACTCATAGTGTCCTGTAAAACATTTACCTTGAAATCTTATGAATTCAACAACAAGTCATAAAATATTGAACAGAAAATACGAAATAAAAAATAAAAGACGAAAGTGAAAAGAGATTCCAATCGCCTATGAAAATATCAAGTACTTGTCAATCACTTCTCACATCAAAATGATATAAAACTTGTGAAAAAAATCTGTTCCGAAAAAAAAAAAACAATATGAAAGAATTATATAATCCCATGTGACATCTCCGGACTATCAGATTCCACAGCATGCTACCATATTTTAAGAGTGGAGCCTGCAAAAATAGGTCACTCGTTAAAGGTGACTGCTTATGAAGAGTTAATCCACCCACATGAAAAAAAAAATATCACTCCTAACAAAAACCATTTCTACTCAAAATAATTCACAAGGTCTGAAATGTCTTTCAATTCATATTGAATAACTACAACATCAGTAGAACCGGAAGCTGGCGAATAGCAAGTGAAAGGTCAGAAACTTTTAAGAGTTATAAATGATCTATGAGGAAAGGGTGTCCGTCAGTCATGGCTTACAAGCTCAAATACTTGTATTCCCTACGTTTGCGACAATTCTTGATTTATCGGACATGTTTCTATGTCGCACTCCAAGCTCACAATACAGAGAAATTTAATTTTTTCTTGGCATTTAGAACAACTGGTAAAATTCTGTTCATTTTTCGTTCATTTCTGACCGGTAGTAATTTTCAGAGCGTAAGAGGTGAAATGAATGATCTTTTGATTTTACACATAAAGTTGATGTTACAACGCCCATTGTTATCGACAAAAAGAATAAAGGGAGTAGTAAAATTGAACACCTAACCTACTGTAACAGATACCCATTTTGACATGACGACAAATTTGATATGAAAATGACTCCGTCTCTGTTTAACCTTTTCGTAATATATTTATTCAGGATATGTATAAACCTTAATCTTGTCGTAATTTGCTTATTCAAAACTGATGATATTCATGACACCAGTCGTCTTACTTCTGTAAGCAAACGAATAATGTTTATGTAAATACAAATGTGATATAAATTGTACACCCGGACAGAATGTTCATATTTAAGACAGTCGACTCTGAACACAAATAACCAAGAATAACATATTTACATAAGCAATAACACATTTACTCCCCCTCTGTCTTGTACAAGCAAAGCCCGGCGTTCCTGCGAGATATATGTTTGCAGCGAACAAATATTCAAGAAATGAAGGACCTTTAATATTACAGCTCTTTGTGACAATTTTCCAACGGAGTCAACTTGGATCTTTTAAAAGAGAATGTATAATGATGATCTTTCATCGTTGCTTGTAAGTTACTATTAATACCACTCATTATTATTATTATTATTATTATTATTATTATTATTATTATTATTATTATTATTATTATGCCGTATGGTATTCTTATTTTTATTATTATAAATCTTTGTTTTATGCTAATTTTATTGTGACCATGAAAATATTTTTCATTGTCACAAGAAAATAAAAAGGTAAAAATATTGGAGTGATCTCACTGTACAACTGAGGAACATATTGGTCCCTGTTTTCCAGAATCTAATACTAAATCTCGAACTCCTGATCTATTTTCCAATGTCTTAGGTCATTCTAAATGTTAACCTTTAATTTTTCACTGACTGAAATAAAACTCATGACATAGGTACCTTGGTAATATGCAAGTACGTTTCCCAGATATCCATGATCTTGACCTACTTTTTGTCCGAATAATTTACACGGATTATGATAAATATGGATATTCAGGCGTTTTTGAAGTTTTGATAATATTTCAGAAATATTTCCAAACTAATTTCGATGAAAATTACTAAGTAGATTCCTAGATTCTTTTGAGATTGTTGAAAGATTTCCGATGTACGTATTTTTAGCACCTATTAAATTTGTATCTGATTTGGGTGACACTTGCCTAGTAAGTACCGTTGGGACTGGTGATCACTATACAACATACACCTCGTGTTTAAGGACGAAACTTATCATTCTCTAAGGACTATGAAAATCTGGCATTCGTGGATCATTCCGAAATTAATTCTTTTCCATTTACCTGTTTTTTTCAATGGCACAGGTAGATTTGAAAGGAAAGATAGTAAGAGTTTTTTTCCCATGGATATCAGACACTTTAATTGTTAAAAAAGTATATTGGTTTTGAAAATCAGGATGCATATTAATTATGATCATTCTAACCCCTCCACTTTAAAATATATTCTTTGTTGTAATTTCCTTCAATGCACCATTATGCAAGCAGTTACTCACTGACGATCTACCACAGTTTCTACAATATTCACCATTATTTATTATATCAAGAAGTTTGTAATGAATCATATGTCCCAACCCCTCCACTTTAAAATATATTCTTTGTTGTAATTTCCTTCAATGCACCATTATGCAAGTTACTCACTAACGATCTACCACAGTTTCTACAATTTATATATTATATCAAGAAGTTTGTAATGAATCATATGTCCCAACGACTAAAGTTATAGCAAGTACTTTATATAATGTCAGTGCTGAACAGTTGCATTTGCCTGGAAGAACTGACAGTTTCAATGTAGTCAAAATGCGTATGTGTTCATATGAAGCTAGATTGTTACCAAATATCTTGTGAATAGTGAATTCTACGGACGAAGTAATATAAGTGAACATTATAATGTAATTGACAAATAAGAGAGGAAAATATTTTTTTTTATTTATCATGTTTTGTTGGCAATTATCTATTTACTATTATAAAAAAAATAAGCTGAATGACTTATCAAAATAAAAAAAATCACACTCCTGTAAATTAAACTTAATCTGAAGTGAAAACAACATTATGAAATAATTACAATGCTGGGACACCGTAAAATCGTTACACACACACACACACACACACACACATATATATATATATATATATATATATATATATATATATATATATATATATATATATATATATATATATATATATATATATATATATTCTTTACAATGCATAATTTGTACTCCAGAATAATATATATACTGTATGTATATATATATATATATATATATATATATATATATATATATATATATATATATATATATATATATATATATATATATATATATATATATATATTATTCTGGAGCACAAGTTATGCACTGTAAACCCCTTTCATAACTAAAGTGAGAGTAAATTGTTTCTTTAAACAAACATAAGATAAGAAAAAGTTTACAATTATAGTTTCCAATTGTACACCTTTTCTGCTAGATTTTTTTCATGTATCATAAAAATATAAATGATTTTTACTTTAAATACAAAAACAGTATTCTGATGTTTCCCCATATTTAATATGGCCCTATATATCCCACCTTGACACTCTCTCTCTCTCTCTCTCTCTCTCTCTCTCTCTCTCTCTCTCTCTCTCTCTCTCTCTCTCAGAAACAGTCAGTAAACAAGAAGAAATTTGATGGTTTTTTATCTTCCATCTCTCTCTCTCTCTCTCTCTCTCTCTCTCTCTCTCTCTCTCTCTCTCTCTCTCTCTCTCTCTCTCTCTCTCTCAGAAACAGTCAGTAAACAAGAAGAAATTTGATGGTTTTTATCTTCCATCTCTCTCTCTCTCTCTCTCTCTCTCTCTCTCTCTCTCTCTCTCTCTCTCTCTCTCTCTCTCTCTCTCTCTCTCAGAAACAGTCAGTAAACAAGAAGAAATTTGATGGTCTTTTTATCTTCCATCTCTCTCTCTCTCTCTCTCTCTCTCTCTCTCTCTCTCTCTCTCTCTCTCTCTCTCTCTCTCTCTCTCTGTGGAAATACGAACATTTCCATCTTTTTTTCCAGTTTTCTCTTACTGTTTGTTTTATACTGGGAAATCTCTAGACTCCCTTTGAACGTGATGAATACGAAGCGAGAGAGAAGTAAAAGGACGCCATTTTTATTGCAAGGAAACTAATTGCAAGGTTCTCTCTTGTCTCCCGGGATATTGCGAACGAAATATAGGAGAGAAAACAGTGAAGAAACAAAAGGAGAGAAAACAGTTAAGAAACAAAGGCATGTTTATGTTTACAGATACAATTATATCTGGATATTCGCATGCTAAAGCGATGCAAATGCATTTATGTAATCACGTTTATGCTGGTTACAGATAAAATTATACACATATATATACTATACAAGATTCTAAATATATATAATATAACAATACATATATATGTACATACATACATATATATATATATATATATATATATATATATATATATATATATATATATATATATATATATATATATTTTTCATCTGCAGATATTAAAGCTTATCTGCAGATATTACAGCCTTTTTTTGTCTTTCACTTATCTTCAAGTACTTTCGGGTTGGACTATTACTCATTTAAGCTGCCACACACGTAATCAGGGGGCTTATGTGTGGGCTGCTCTAATCATATCCTGGTGGTCACACATCCATGCACAGACAATACCCAGTGAAGCGTAACTTTCCTTACTGGATAATATTTTATAACAAATATTTCTAACCTTATTGGATAATATTTTATAAAAATTATTTCTAACCTAACTTTAATGAAAATTACTACTTAGACTTCTAGGTTCCTTAGGACTGTTGAAGCTTTTCCATATATGTATATTTAACCCCTATTTCATCTACATCTGATTTGGATGACACTCCCCTGGTAGGTATCGTTGGAATTTGTCATTATCACAACATATTTTACGTTTTTTTGGAAAAAATTCATCTTTTACAGTAAATTTTGAATGAACGGAGATCCTAAAGCATCAAGAGTAGTAAAATATTTTTGTTTCCTAGTTGGTGTCAAAATATGCGATTAAAATTTTATGAATTTCACCTGTAGGGTTATCAGTTAAATAGCAACTTCAGAAAGGCAAAGGTATCCCATTCTGAGTAATTTATTCTGAGAACTGACGTGGTTGACTGAAATCGTGTTTACATGACACCAAATAGATTAATGACAACTTGATAATTTACATCACGCCTAGAGCTCCGAACAAATTCCCGAAATCTCAAAGCCCATAACAAATCTTTGAACTAATGTTAACAAAACAATTAGGATTACCATAGTAATATATTTCACTTCCATTATTAGTTAGACATCAGGCGTCACCTAGTATATCCTGTCTACCAGCTAACTTCCCAGGTGACTGGTTCACCGACTACATGCTTTCATCCTGCCCATTGTTTAGTGACTGATCGTATGCAATGAATATGAAATGCTGATTGCAAACTTTGAAAGACAGTTGAAATTTTTATTATATTTTATACCACTGATAAATGTCTTTCATCATTTGCAATGTGGTGGTTAAATGTAAGTATTCCTCAAGCGGACCCTCACCGAAAAAATAAATTCTTAAAATTTAAAAAAAATGGGAACGTCTTACAACCCAGCTCCCTAGTTAGATGTGTAACTGTTATCTGTTCATCACTGGATTTGCAACAGAAAAAGTTAAATTGCGATCAGACCACATTTCAGGAACATATAGGGAATTAGAAGGAGAATTTTAACCTTCAAGAAACTGTTCCCTAACACTCTGTCTCGACATCAAAACCAAAGTCAGTCCAATACCCTCAACCGCTTTGAGGGTCCTGCATCATTTGTGTGACATGATTGCTAGGCTGCAGAATGACGCAATTTGGTTGCTGGCTTCCAGAAGATGTTGGTCCCTTTTAGCAGCTGCATTGATTGGTGGAGGCAAGATGGGTTTAAACCACGGACCTCACTAATGCAAGACAAATGCTATACTACTGAGGTACACCACCCATCATAAAAAAAGTAAAGGACGGTAAAGTTCTCAAGTCTGCAGCATGTACGTCATTTTTTTAAAATCGATTGATTGGCTTCTGTGTAATCTTAATATAAGCGACTACAGCATGCAAGAAGCTCTAAATCGTAAAAAAAACAATAAGTATTATTGGTATAATCCTAAAATCGTAAACAGACAGACAAAACAAACGTTCAAATTCCTTAGTGGTACTGATAGTAAAAAATGTCAATACAAGCAGCAAATCCGCCTAACATTTTATGCGTTGCAGGTGTCTTCTTTAAAGGGTTAGACAGGCAGGTGTCCATTAAAATGAAATCTTTCAGTTTACTCCAAAAGTCTGAATGGCAAGGGATATTTTTAACTTGCAGTGGTTCTTGCGCTTTTGTGATTTTTCATAATTGGGTTACAGCATATTTATCACTATCTTCAGTGGTGGAACGTAATATAAAATAAAAAGATGACATTACAGGGAACTTTTATTCTCAATGACACACACCCTTGTGTGTGTGTGTGTGTGTGTGTGTGTGTGTTATAAATACAAGTTAGGGGCAAAGCCACAAAATTAATGAACTTCATAGTTTGGCATTGCTACTGACTATATTATTTATATATATATATATATATATATATATATATATATATATATATATATATATATATATATATATATATATATATATATATATATATATATATATATATATATATAAAAAAATAAGTTAGAGGAAAACATTTAGGAAACAAAAGCCGTAACTGAATGAACTTCATATTTGGGAATTGCTACCACCGTACGAAGTTCTAATTAAAACAACACATAAATGCTCAGTACAGAGTAGTGTTGCAATACTAGAATACAAGATTAGACATACATTACTTTTGTATTCATCTATCGTCACTGTGTTTTTTCAAGCTATCTCTCACTTTTTCTTCACAGTCCTTCTTAGAAGTCTCTTCATTTTTCGAATGTTTCTAACCTCATTTCCAGTTCCTTCTTTCTCCACATTAGCTCTTTCCTCTCTTTTTTCGCCTGTCCCTTTCTACCTCAAATGTTTCTTATTTCTATCCTGATGCCTCCTTTCACGTCAACAGAATCTTGGTTTTTAAAACACTTCAGATATATTCATCATCTTTCTCCTCTCTCGTCAGTTTCCACTTGTTTACTCAAGGTTTCATCACTTCTTCCCTCGGCCTTCTCCTTCCTTCTTCGTTAGCATATCTTATTCAGCATTTCTTATTTTCCCGTTACTGCTTCCTTCTTGTTGAAACGTTTCTCATTACCAACATCTCATTCTCTCTCCTATATACTTCTCGCACTTGTCCAGAGCTTTGTAGTTGCCTCTCTCTCTCTCTCTCTCTCTCTCTCTCTCTCTCTCTCTCTCTCTCTCTCTCTCTCTCTCTCTCTCTGCATATTATATCCTTCAAGACATTTCTTTTGCGACTTTTTCCCAATTCCTCACCTAACTCCTCTGTGTTCAACCTATTCTCCTTATCCTCCTTTCTAACTTTCTACTCGCACTTTTCCGTACTAGCTCAAACTTTCCCATTTCCTCCCACGTCTACTCCCTTTCCTCCCCAGCTGCTCATTGCTTGTTCCAGAGACTGTAGCAGATATCGGAAACTCCATCAGGGGGGCCACCTACCTTCAAAATGTTTTTCTTTGCCGGAATATTCAATATTTGGATTAGCATATCAAAGGAGATGGAATCCCACGAGACGATACAACGGTTTTTATATTTGTCAAAGGGAGAAGTTTTTTATGTATATGTTTGGTAGAGATGTTGTAAATTATATAGTAACTGTGCATTACTAGGGGGAACGTTTACATGTCAGAGAAGGTACACAGCTTAATATTATCGAGGAGTAATTTTGGGGATTTTCCTTGTACTGAAAAAGGGGCAGACACATTCCATCTGGCTAGGATTATTATTGGACTCAGGATTCAGTGGAGATTATTACATTAAAGCTGTTATCACTTCGATTATTTTACGATATTCTACTTATAAGTATTCACCATCATCATTACCATCAGCACCACTGCGTCAAACAACGTGACTAAAAGGGCCATTGTGAAATTGCGCCTTAAAAGATTAATTTTTTCCATTGATGTCAAGGGAAAACTCGAAAATGGTTTATTTTACTAAAATATATCTATAATTTTATTTGTAAAAACACAGAAATGTACACAACGACCATCAACATTTCGCTACATTGCAACACAAGACGGTTTCAACAAAAGCCGTAAGTGTTCTAAATTATAAAACATATTTTTTTAAGATTAAGCCAGCATTATGCCAGGGCGGAGTATTATTATCATGTTTAATGGGAAGTTTAAAATGTCTAAGGTACCCATTTGCAACAGAAAAATAAAATAGAGCAAAGTGCCACGATGGGTCTGGGATATCCGGTAAGGTCTGTAATAGGAAATATGACCATGAGAAAGCCATAAAGTTTGATAAAACTCTACGGTCCCAGTACACCAGATTTCGCTTACTCCCCAAACTACCCTAGAACTGTAAAAATGTTTCGTCATAAAATACGATGAAGTCGTGTAAGTACCCTAGGGAGAACTGTGAGATGTGTTTTTTCCATGGAAGACTTGCTGTACAATAGGAATTGTTTAAATGTCTTTTGTTCGTGCATCTACCTGTAGTGCGGGATAAAGCTTAATTTTAGGAAGCTGCTACTGGTCGTATTTTTGCGTGTGGGCGGCGAGAAAGGTATGCTGAAAGTTGGCTGCAGGCACGCTATCCTAGTGCTCGCCGTTGATCGGCTGGCGTGTTTCTCCCAGGTATACCAAGTAACTGATTACGGTGATCGACGGCCGTTCAGCGAGATATGAACACCTGGGTAACCAACAGGTGTAGTTTTCCCTTGACGTCTGCTCAGGGGATTATGTTCGGTGGTATCATTCTCTTGTGATGAGGTTGTTGCAGAGTATTTCCTAACATTCGTAAGGAATTGTTCTATCATAACACTGGGCAAGGGGTTTTCTTTTCAAAATAGAGATGTTTTTGTGATCCAACGTTGGTCTTGAACGCTGTAGATAACGTAATGTTAGATATAAGTTCTGACGAGTTGTTCATCAAAGTTCCTTTTCATGGCACCTTCTTGAACATGGCATGAAATCTCCTTTAAAAAACGCATCGTGATCATCCAAATATATACGCTAGGTCATACTCGAACGTGGCACCGGAACTGATAGACCACACTAGTTGTCCTGAACGGGCACAAGTGGGCGTTTTTCGTCGGGAGGCTAGACATTATTATTCTCATAATAATTTATAAGATTTATAGTTTGGTCACTTTTGACGGTTTACCACATCCGAAAATAATTTCGTGCAAAGGATATTCACCTTCCCGAAATTCACACCTCTTGTGCTGATAGTTATAAAGTTTGATATGTGTGTTATCTGAGAAGAAGAGTTGGCGGGTGGTGGCGGAAAGTACCATTCCTCAAAGTCCTTTATAATTCCACTGTCTATATGATAATTAGAAGAACCATCATAAGTAGAACTTGGGCAGCCATGTAGAGTTCTTTGGGTGAACTGCCAGGAAGAGCACTTCAAGCAGAACCGTCATTTAGCTCCCGTCGTATACACTTCTGGTTCACCAATGCAAATCATATATTGTGAAAGAGGACGTTAAAAATAGAAAGCTTTTTCATCAATGATACTCTTGCACGTATAGCAAAGAACAATACATTCTTCAGATGTTTTCCTTGGCTCTTTAATTTCATCTTCAACTCAAGACCTGACAAAGTTATCGTCAGTATTCCTGCAGAAGGTGGTAGGAATAATAATAATAATAATAATAATAATAATAATAATAATAATAATAATAATAATAATAATAATAATAATAATGCCTTCCAAAAAATCTTTCCCACCTTCCCAGCCCCTGAAGCATGATACAAAGAACCAGCCTGACTGAAACGGATGTTTTCCATGATTGGACGAGAATTCCTGGATCCTTTCCAGAATTTCTGCCCTTCCTGCTTGGAATGCTTTTCTTTATCCTTCAAGCCCAAGTTGCGAATTGATGTTTCTGTTGGAGTCCTTTGCTCTGTTCCAAACACTCTCCTTTATTAGTTTCGCTACTCTTCTTAGTGATAACTTTTTATTCTCAGTACTTTTAAATTGTTATTATTATTATCATTATTATTATTATTATTATTATTATTATTATTATTATTATTATTATTATTATTATTATTGTTGTTGTTGCTGTTGTTGTTAGCAGCGGCGATGTATTTTTTATAATTACTAATAGTATTGAAGTTGCTGTTATTAATTATATCGCTGTTATTGTCAGCAATAGTGGCGTAATCCTCCTCCTCCTCCTCCTCCTCCTCCTCCTCCTCCTCCTCCTCCTCCTTCTTCTTCTTCTTCTGAACAGTAGTAGTAGAGGGATCACCAAATAATACAAGCAATAGCAACATACGTAGTAGCAACGGGTACTTTTATTTTCTCATTGTTGTCGTTTTTCCTGTGTTTCCCCCTCACCTCGCCGGAACTTTCCATATCGGTAAATATTTTTCGGTTACACACTTCTTGCATCGCCTCAAGCTGCCAAACTTATCCCGGGCATTTGCATACCTAATACGGGACGAACGTGATGGGAAATTCTCCCTTGCACCCCGGGACTATTTTGATTTTATATTTTCGCACCCCAAAAGGCTGTCGCCATTAGGGACATGGCCTGAAGATCCAATATTATTTTTTATTCCCACCCGCTCAAAACAATTTCTTTAAGAAAAATGCCATAGCTTTTATTTCATTTTTCATATGAAAGATGTGATATTTAATTTTTTGGTGACTGAAAGATGCGATTTTTTTTCCATCGTATTTATAACAGCAGGTTAAAAAAAAACAATAGTCGTCCTGCTATCCAACTAAAAAATGCGATATTTTAATTTTTGTGCTGAATAACCTATAAAAAATATTATCACTTTCTTGTTATGAAACGTATTTTTTCGTTAAAAACTTGACGTATTTTTTCAGAAACTTTAATCATTCAAAGAGTCATGATTTCCACTTATCGAAACGAAACTAGGTATAAAAGGTGCACTGTTTAAAAAAAATTATCTTTAGAACTCAGCGCTCTTTTCTGTCGTTTTGTAAAGAAATCAGTATTGAAATGTAGGCACAACAGAAGTTAGCAAAAAATACGATTAAAATTAGTCTGAATATCACAAGAATTAAAAAAGGGCGAAATTTCTTCTTTTTCATTCAAGTTAATGAGAATAAAGTTTGCGATACAATTAGATAATTTTTGTAAAAATACGATTTTTTAAATGAAAACCTAGGACGCAACAAAAAGATATGCCACTTCATTAAATGTCAAAGATCGAACGGTAATTCGATAAAAAGAATATTTTTCATACACACACACACACACACACACACACATATATATATATATATATATATATATATATATATATATATATATATATATATATATATATATATATATATATACTGTATATGTATGTATGTATGTATATATATATATATATATATATATATATATATATATATATATATGTGTGTGTGTGTGTGTGTGTGTGTGTGTGTGTGTGTGTGTAATCTTTTCTGCTTTATCTTTTATACAATCAGGCATTGTATTCTTTACATATTTGCTGTAAAAGAAGATGGATGGATTGTATTCAGCATCCTAAGAGTTCTTTTCTTGCTAGTAAAAATATATACTATATATATCATTTCTCGTCAAAAACATGACCCGGATAACAGGCAATAAACCTAAAACTGGGCCGTTCAGCAGCGAATGCCTCACGGTAATGACCAAAAAAAAAAAAAATGATGCCTTGTTTGTGCAGGCGGATCTAATTACACATTTCATGACGACAGTGATGGGCTAATCATCATCGAGGGAATGACCTCATTTCCTCTTTTCCCGTCACTTATTAGGAAAACATATCGTTGCATTTGTGTGTGTAATAATATGAAGGATGTATTATTTTAATTGAAAGTTTAAGAACGAGACTGTCTTATATGAAATTTAAGCAACTTATGATGCCCGCATTGCTGCCGAACCCAGATGACCTGTGCATGCAGTGGCCGGGTGGATAGTATAACGAACTTTGCAGTGGCAACCTTCACTGAATTATTTGAGAAAAACAAAGGAAAGCGCGCTATATCTTACTGGGGCCAATCAACCCATCTGTAGGTAAAAAGGCTGCATGCCCATGGTTCTTGCCACCTCATCCATGTTACCCATGATACTTTCCTCAAAACCGAAAAGTATCCGGAAGGACACAAAACAAAACAACTACACACCCACACCCACAACCACAACCACACACACACACGCACATACAAACATATATATATATATATATATATATATATATATATATATATATATATATATATATATATATATATATATATAATGTGCGTTTGCTTTTATTTAAGTATTTATTTATGCAAAGACACATTTACAAAGTTTTGATAAAATGAAACTAAAACTATCATATTATATTAAAGAAACTAGGAATTTAAGAAGGTATGCAGAAAACAGAAATTAAAAAAAAAATAAAAATCAAATAGAATTAGGTTAATTTTAAAGACATTTCAAAGAGAAAACCAGCACAGTAACATTCTGATGAAAATAAAATGTAAAAGAAAAAATAAGTTAGCCACCTTATATACACGTGAATACACAACATTTGACGCAAATGTACGTAAATAAAGGGACTGTTTCCGTAGAAATCAGGCAGAGAAAAGGCCTTTTGATTTCACCATCACCGACCCAGTTACTTAAATACGTCGACAAAGCCAGTTACACGATAACGATCTTTGGCTGAATTACGACACACGAAAGAGGTTGCCAGATCAAAGCAAGGCGTTTCCAAAGGCTTGTGTCGTTCTGCACTACTGTTCGACGTTTCCCTGAATATGCCAAGGCTTATTCATTTCCAAGGGGGGTTCAGTAGAGTGGAAATCATTGTCAGCGCCTGGAAATAACTTCAATTGATACGAAATGAAAAATCTTAAGAATGAGCGACTGTGGTAAGTGTTATTCATTTCCACGGAGGTTTCGATAATGCAGAGGCAATGTTCGAATGGAAATAGTTTTAATGAGACTTTAAATAACTGAAAATTTGAATTCTAGCAAGAAGATTTCTTTATACATGTGAATTCTATGCAGGTAATTTTTACAGATATTTTATTATACTCTAGGTAATGTTCGAGTAGAAATAGTGTAGAAGTAGATTAAGTACATTATAAAAGAGCAGATAGTAAAACTAAGAATATTTCAAATGGCCTTATTAAAATTCATACAGGAATTGGCTTAGTTAAGTTTACCATATTGCGATTGTCTGTAATCTTAATAAACGTTGTTTCGATCTGAACAAAAGTGTCATTGTACGCAAGAAAAGGCAGGAAGATACAATATAGACTGACAGACGAACGGAGAAGGGAGGGATGAGGAGGCAGAGGAAGATGGAGAGAGCATTGAACTGACAGAGAAGGGAAGGATGAGGAGGAAGAGGAAGATGGAGAGAACACTGAACTGACAGAGAGGGGAGGGATGAGGAGGCAGAGGAAGATGGATAGAACACTGAACTCACAGAGAAGGGAAGGATGAGGAGGCAGAGGAAGATGGAGAGAACATTGAACTCACAGATATCTAGGAAACAGAAAAAAACACATTGAAAAAGACATCAAACAGCGTTCCACAATCGCAATGGAATCTTGTTTCTCTTTCTGCCTAGTATAAGGCGATCTCCAATAAGTTCTTTTTATCTTATTCTTTCCAGTTCAGGAAACGTAATCAAAGGTCAGGTGCCAAGAGGATACAAGAAAACAAGCCGTGTGAATCGAGCGATCTCATGTCAGTCTTAAACAGTTTTAAAGGATTGCCATCAATCAGTATAACCGAGAATGACCTTTAGAATGATTTGCTAAAGCAATGGATGCTGAAGCAGCAAGAATAAGCGGAAATTTTCCAACCCAAGCTAATATACAGTATATATATATATATATATATATATATATATATATATATATATATATATATATATATATATATATATATATATATATATGTGTGTGTGTGTGTGTGTGTGTGTGTGTGTGTGTGTGTGAGTTGTACGCGGGCGCTTGTGAACGCATGTAATAGTGTGCTAAATGTCCCTACCAATTCCTCAATTTTCGAACTCTGTACTAACACCTTCATGTTAAACTTTTGCCCGAGCACGTCATTTTTTAATAAATAAAATATTGCGTGCTCCAACAGACGGTGTCACACATCTTACTATCGAGATGCGATCAGTAAAGACTACCAAGTGAAAGGTTTGTAGGTAAAGCAATAAGCGGTAGAACACATTTTAAAAGATGGTCGAAAATATTCCAAGAACTGTCACAAAACGTCCTAAGAGTTCCCACAGAATGATATAAGAAATATCATCAACCATTTAGAGATGAAGGAGACACCGTTCTAAGAGATAACGGATAACGTTTTGAGAGACGCTGGGAAGCGTTCTAAAAGCCAGCAAACGTTCAACTGGACGAGACTCTAATTACTTACATAAATAAAAATTTCCCCTAGAACTTTGCACTTGTTTGAGGCTGTGTATCAGAAACACTTCAGTTGAATAAAATGCAAAACTTTTTTGTCGACGGATTAATGACATATGTAGTTGCGTCTTAAATTATAGCTCAGGAATAAAATTGTATATGATAATGTACGGACACTGACCTTTTTCCTAAATAAAAGTTGGAAAATCCTTATCATATATCATAGACAATTTGGCCATTAGGAGAATTACAGAAGTGCATTCTCGATCAAGGAACTTTCGGATTCATTAAAAATACATAACTAAACCACAGATAAAGAAAAACAGTTATTATTTTGTCAAGGCTTTTTGTTCAGAAAAGGCGGACATTGACGGTTAAATGTCAAAAGCAATTATAACAACCCGCAAACGGATTTTATAATCGACCCAACAGTATTTCAAAGTTTCGAGTGATTCTTTTAGTCCCCTAATTATATACGTTGTAACACAAAGGTTTTTCTTAGATCACTCGAAAAAGTTTTTTTATTTGAATTTCGTGGATGTCTGACTTCGAAGCATGCATGAATTATACGAGCTCGAATAAATGTCACGAAAAAATGTTTTCGATCATCCCCACGAATAAAAAAAATCTAGTATCTATGCCACTAGTTTTTGACCACGACAGTTTACGGGAAATAATTCCCCAATCCTTCCTATTTGCGACCATCAGACTTCATGCTATGTAGCTGTAATTGGTGTTGAAATGTCAGACAGATATTCTAAAGCAACTATGACACCAAAAACACTCAACTGAAAAATACTGTCTTCTCGTGGTTACGGTTGGTCGCAATATCGTGATAGGTGCCTAAAAGTATGTTCCTGTAACATCACCTTACATGTTTAAGTTCAACTCCAAACAATCACTGTGAATTATTATAAAAAAAACAAATTCGAAAGCACACAGAATTTACTGAATATGTAAGGTAGTTTAGAAATATATTCTAGAGAATTATACTTTATTAAACAATGTTTTTCATCACTTTAATAATACTAGAAATTACAGTGGATTGTCAGTGATTAGTAATCTTAGGAAGTGATAACAATAGCAAAAATAACAATGCTCAGAATATCTAGAAAGACATAATTGCCGTCAAAGAAAACGGAAGCAAGTAATTCACCTTAAAACAAGGGCGCCATTATTAATTTACACGGTAGCCACTGATACAATCATGAATGAAAGATCTTAAGTGGATAAGGGGAAATTCAATTAAGTGTCCGACAAAGAAAGTTTTTGATATCCCATCACCGTAATATTCAATAAATTCAAATGTTCCATCTGGATTATATATGATAACAAACATGAATGGATATGATCAAAGGAAGACTGAGATTTAATTAATTTCAACGATGTCAATATATATAAGTTTTTATACTAGGAGACTCAAAAAACTTAATCGCATCCAATGAATGAAAATATATTGAATTCACAGAACATTAACATGCGAAGCTGTCGTGCAAGCACCCTTTTCTGAGTGATTTGTCACCCTCGCTTCTCTGGTGCCAGTATGTAGTTCAGATTCAAATCAATCTATCGATCACAGCTTATAAAAAAAAACCTGCCCGGCTACAGAAACGGGCTCTTGAAAAATAAGCCTAATCGAATTAAAATTATCATAATTATATGCAGAAGTTCCTTGAGAAGGTTAGTGACTAAAGTCAGAAGAAACAATATCTCACTGCCGAACTAACAACCAAGTTTTCTTCTTATTTTACATAGGCTATTCCTTGCAAACTGACCTATTCCTTTATCCTTCAGCAAGGTACATGTCGAAACAGAAAACGCTTCAGTTTTGGTGCTTCTTTCATATCGACACAACTACTGTGCCGACTCTGTCTGTCCGTCCCCACTCAGATCTTAAAAACTACTGAGGCTAGAGGGCTGCAAATTGTATGTTAATTGTCCTCTCTCCAATCATCAAACATATAAAATTGCAGCCCTCTAGCCTCAGTATTTTTTTTATTTAATGTTAAAGTTAGCCTTAATTGTGCGTCTGGCAACGATATAGGACAGGCCACCACCGGACCGTGGTTAAAGACTCATGGACCAGGGCTCATACAGCATTACACCGAGACCACCGAAAGATAGATCTGTTTTCGGTGGCAATGATTATACGCTGTACAGAAAACTCGGTTGCACTGAAGAAACTCCGGTGCATTTTTAACTTGTTTATTTTTCCGCAAACGTGTGTATGGTTGTTTGTACCGTCCACCTAACACATATAATGTATCGGACCTCTTGAAGATGTCTTAACTAAGACTGAGAAACCGGTCAGGGTAAATAGAAAACGTATGTTTAGTTTCAAGAAAATCTTCTTCATCTGCTGCACGATTTTAACGGCCAATTTCATTAGCAGTACTTCATTCGCCTTAACTATGAGACTCGAGAGAGCTCTTTCCAAAAATTATATTTTCCCTTATCGCTTTTATGGCTCATCATTTTATGAAATTATTTGCCACAAAAGCGAACAAGGCATGATAGTATATAGATAGTAGTAAGCGGAATTCTGTATATATTTATATATATATATATATATATATATATATATATATATATATATATATATGTGTGTGTGTGTGTTTGTGTGTGTGTGTGTGTATGAATAATGTATACCTAAGTATCTGTGTACAGTACATACAAGGGGTAATATTTGTATCTCTGAGTGTAGCTGGCTATATTCTAATGAGCTGTAAGAAACAGAGTAAGAATGGGAGATGAATATAATTTAAATACACACATACATATATATAGATATCTATATATATATATATATATATATATATATATATATATATATATATATATATATATATATATATATATATATGTGTGTGTGTGTGTGTGTGTGTGTGTATATATATATAACTCCATCCTTAGCGCGTATTTGGTAGTTACGACAAAGATTTTGTAAAAGGGTCAGCACAGGCGAATATATGGATCAGCGTGTTTTGATGTCACTCGCTCACGTGAGAGAGAAGAAAAAAGATTGCAGGGGAGTGCTGGCTAAATGGAGTTCTGGACATTTTAAAGCGAGGCCATAGTTCATTGTGAATTCGAGACTCTTCTTAGGGTCACTATTGACTGCTGCTGGGCGATCTGGATACTTATAATATATACCTGACACCATAAAAGTGTCTTGCATAGATGGCTCTTCCATGGCAGAGCAGTTAGGTTTGGAATGGTCAGCAATCGTCTTGTTCGTATGTATGCATGAATGGAAGTATGTATATATGGATGTATATCTCTATGTTTACGAAAATAACGCTAACCTCGCGAGCTGGGAATGAATGGGACATATAAAGAAAATCGCATCAACCAAAAAGCGAAAGGGGGCGAAAAATGAGAAATTTAAAACCGATCATGAAACAGATATCATCAAACGGATTGGATCCTGTAATCACATCGCATCCTCGCTTCTATTAATTTCATACCAACGGATTTTCCTGTAACGCACCAGTAATCCCCGAATCCCTGATAATCCTCCAGACCTGAAGCTGGCGTCATTGCAATTTGTAATTAAATACGATTAACTATTTCCCTTTTAATAAAATTTGCCATCGACGGGCAATATTAAAAATGTACAAAGGGAGGGAAGCTAATTAACGTGGATATTTTTAGAGGCATCGGTATATGCAAAGTTGTCTGTCAGCAAACAAATAATTTACACTATATATATATATATATATATATATATATATATATATATATATATATATATATATATATATATATATATATATATATATGCATATATATACATACTGTATAATTTAAATACAAACGAATACTTACATATATATAGATATAGATACATATACATTTATACATACACTACATATATATATATATATATATATATATATATATATATATATATGTGTGTGTGTGTGTGTGTGTGTGTGTGTGTGCGTATGTGTGTGTGTATACACACTTCGAACTTCCAGAGCAGCAGCTCGGAAAACAATCAAAGGGGTTAGAGAAAGACACTATCCATCTGCATTTTATTACAATAGGCCGACGTTTCACAATTCATCTTAGTTACATTTTCAAGGCTGCAAACAGCGAACATGGCGATCAGCAAAATAATAAAATTAGAATTATAAGTTACAATTACCATAAAACATTCAGAATAAAATTACTAAAAAATTCACTAAAAGAACAAGGAAAAAGCTGGTGATAACCTCCCCTAAAGGAAACTAAAATCAAACAACTAGCACTGAGTATCACAAAATACAAATAGAAGTAACACACAGACAGAGGAGAAACAGCTTAACAAGACCATCAGACAATACACTATTGAGCGGACGATGTTTGGGAGTTTAAAGTTGGTACCGTCAATTTGACGGTTAGATCAATTTCTTTTTGCACCTGTCCTATTATTGAAAAGGCTTAATTTTCTATAAAACTTTTTACATATTTTTTAATGATTCCTGATATTAGACTGTTCAGGGCTACACAATCTGCTCCCCGGTTCTGAAGCTGAGTCCTATATGAGCATCAAAATGCGTACTCTCAGCAGTCTTTTTATACATCTCACATAGATCCTCTTATTACATCTGAGGCACTTGTACTTATAACGCTGGATGTAAATAAAGGACTGGGCTTGTCTTTAAACTTCAAGAGAAACCCAACTGCTCTGGGATTCTTCAGGGATGTATTACACTTTCCCTAAAATGAATTTGTATGCTGCGTTCCCTTATATACAAGATGATTCTCTTCAGAAAGAAATTTCTAAACATCTTTCAAAGGAATTACCCACCCTTAACCCCTAAATCATTCTGATGAATCCCCAAACAGTTCTGGGTAGGTTGTCACTAGCCCTTTCCTTGTCCTTCGTGTGAAGTTTTTAGTCATTTTATTCTGAATGTTGTATTGTAATTCTAATTTTATTATTTTACTGATCGCCATATTTGCTGTTTGCAGACTTGAAAATGCAACTAAGATGAGTTGTAAAAAGCAAGGCGGTGTAATAAAATGCAAATGGGTTCCTTCCTCTAATTCTCTCTCTCTCTCTCTCTCTCTCTCCTCTAATCTCTCTCTCTCTATATATATATATATATATATATATATATATATATATATATATATATATATATATATATATATATATATATATATATATATATATATATATATATATATATATATATATATATATATATATATATATATATATTATATATATATATATATTATATATATATATATATATATATATATATATAATATATATATATATATATATATATATATATATATATATATATATATATATATATATATATATATATATATATATATATATATATATAAATTTATATATTCATGTGCTTTTACGTCCTATTTTTTATAATCATCTTTAATTATAAGACATTTACTGTCTGCCACTGAAGAACGAACGAAGTCAGATGCAATTAAACATAATTAACCTTAATTACATCGAATATTGAAACAATGTATTACCGTGCAACGAATATAAATTCGCCAAATATTTGAGTCAAATTAAGTCCGCCACTGACAAATCGGAGATGCGGACCAATTCTGGAAGATTTAGGAACATAATCACCTGGAATGAGGAAAGGAATGGAATCTGGAATTGCTCGGCTCAACTGGGGTGAAGGAATTCATCTCTTTCCAGACTGACAAAGAAAAGAACGGGAAGGCGTCTGAGGAGGAGGAGGAGGAGGAGGTGTGGCTGGTGGGAAGGAGGAGGTAGAATGGAGATGACATAGGGCGGGGAAGAAGGGGGGCGGTGAAGGTAGAAGGAAGAACAGAAATAGAAAAAGAAAACTGAAGAAGGACAAAGAGATGGAGCTTGTAGAGAAGGACGAGGTGAAGAATAGGTCAAAGAAAGGAAGAGGTGAAACATAAGGTAGAAGGAAAGTGAAAAGGTTGGAAGGAAATGGAAAATACAGACGTCGAAAGAATGGGAGAGGAATCAGTTATCCAGCTTGCGTCTTCGAGGGAAGAAATCAATGGCTGAAAGGAATTTTGGATGTGGCGATCATTGCTGAAATGGCTGGTGACCTTTCGTCGTTTCCTTTCATCTTACAACAGCTAAAGCTGTGACAGAATTATGCATAATTTAGCAGACAATAATAATAATAATAATAATAATAATAATAATAATAATAATAATAATAATAATAATAATAATGTTATCTATGCTATTACGATTAAAAATCACCGCTACCACATCAACAATGATGGTAATATAATTCTACTAATAATAAAAGTAGTAATACTAGCGGCAGTCATAATGACGATGTGGGTAGGCTTGAAAATCACTGTGAGCACGAGTAAGAATGATAATAAATGCAACAATTTCTGAATATAGTATTTTAGTAGATACAAGCAACTTAAACAACACAAGAAAAATGCTTAAAATATGCTGTGATCTGTCATACTTTTTTGGTTTTTCTCGCTCTCATGCAGGTTCCAGCAACTTTATTTAATACCAGAAAGATTAACTATACACACACACCCATATATAGATAGACAGATAGATAGGTAGACAGACAGATAGATAGATTCTATATCAAACCTTTACTGACTGAAAAGTGCGTGATAAATAAAAATGTATTTTATCCCTAAAACCTTTGGATCAAGAGCTTATATTTGGACCATGTTTTGTAGTTATCATTGCAACGGAGATAAATTTAGTTGTATTCTCTACAGAGTGTCTAGTAAGAGTGACTTATGGTTTTGTTTTTTTTTTTTCCAGTGGTGAGTGATATGTGATTTATTTGTCAACAATGCTAGGATTTTCACACGTAAAACCCGTGTGATGATTTTACGAGAATTAGGCAGAGGGATAGATAAATAGATTAGTAAATAAATATACAGATAGATACATAGACAGATAGACAGACTGGTAAATACAAGGTTATACTGGAATCCTTAAGCCTCGTGCAACGTGTTAATATTCTTGTGATTTAACCACATAACCTTTACTAAAGTTGACTTTATCTTTTAGTAGTATGCCAAGGACTACCAGTGTTATTATATACAATATCTGCAGTCAAAATGAATTTA
>NC_089746.1:59256511-59279011 GCF_040412425.1 Macrobrachium rosenbergii | reverse complement strand
AAACCAGATGATGAAGAAAATACAGAATTAAGTTCCTTCACAAAACAACAGCAAATGGTTTCTTTGCAGTGAAGAAATATTTATAATGGAAGAAAATGCAAAACAAAACTGATAAGCGCACTTGTACCATAAGTTTTCTATATGTGTGGGTATATTAGAGTAATAGAGATATTACACTAATAGCCTATACGAAACATCTAGGTTAACACTCGTCGTACATCAATACTGGCCTTTTTGATTGATTGTTGGAACCAATCTTGATATCTAACTCAAACTACATAATTATTCAGTAGGGTCGATGTCGCCTTACATTGAGTTCCATTGAATAAGGCAATCCTTACGCCTGAAATAGGTTTCTTTATATTAAAGTCATGATGATGATCAAATCGTTTTGTATAGTGATCTACTGACTTATGTATTGGTTGGTTAAATGGTAAATAAAATCAACTTTTCACTTTTGAATCAGTGCGCAATAAATATGGCATACTTAAAATACGAACTAAAATTCTGGTGATTTCATCTCTTTTCACATTGTGATAATTAGGATTGTTCAATATTCTGTTATATATCCCAGGAATCTTTTATGTTATTATTCTAGCTAAATGGAATGGTTCCATATTCTTTATTTGTGTCAATATCATGTAATAGAAAGTTTTATTCATTTACATCGCTTCTCAGTATATCAGTGATAACGTCTATACCTATGAGAGAGAGAGAGAGAGAGAGAGAGAGAGAGAGAGAGAGAGAGAGAGAGAGAGAGCATGGCCTACCAGAAAAACGTATTTATTTTAATTATATACCTTCGATATTTGGAAAATAGCCAACTTTTTTCATGAACTGATCACAAACAAATAATGACGATAGGAAATGGTATGATCTTTACTAAAGAAACGTCAGTGAACTAAGGGATTAATTTAATCTTGTCATTTACAAACATTTTAAAGATATACGGAATAAAATTCACTACCTATAGTAAAAAAAAAAAAATAATCTAAATTCCTACCATTGCATGAATTTATATCGAATTAAGTATCAATCGATCGCAACACCATACATACGATTTGACAACCACAACCCTCTCTCTCTCTCTCTCTCTCTCTCTCTCTCTCTCTCTCTCTCTCTCTCTCTCTCTCTCTCTCTCTAATGCAGAGAGATACATAAAATCACAAATAGACTCCTTCACAGACATGTTTATAACATGAAGGTGGAATTTTACAAAGAAATTCTCTTCATTTCTTAATAGGAAGAATTATTTTCCTTAATAACTAAGGGAATACAAGATGCTGAATGATATAGTAAAATCACTTTTGAAGTGACAAACTACTGTTACTTTGATTTACAGCTTATAATTGGAAATCTGTATGATTATATTTTCTTTAAAAGCTAAGGTACCGGTTACCATTTGTTACATTTTGCAGACATATCCTCACAGCTTTAAATCCTCATGGTTCAGTATAGAAAGTTAAAAATCACAGCTCAGTCTAAAAGCCCAAGGGAACACTGCATACATTGCGCATCACAAACTTTTCCTATTGATCGACTTAATTCAGAAAACATATACTAAAAATAGCATCAGGGTACGAGAGAAAGTCCAAAAGACCGATATGTTTAGCAAATAGCTCCCTGTATGGAACGCGGACAAGTTTTCCGACAACACAAATAGAGTTCCGTGAACTTTCGATCGCCTATTTGTTTGGGAGAAGAGAAAACCGGGTTGTTTTCAACTCTTTATCTTTTCCTTCGCTGTTCTGGCGAATACCTAAGTTTGCATAGCAATTTAAACTCTGCTGAAGTACATAGTAAAGCAGTTTTTATTTTGTTTGTATTTAGTTCAGAGTGATGAAGTGATGTCAGTTTCGTTCAAGCTCGTTTGTTTTGCAGCAGTGAATGTTAAACTGGCCTAAATACTTTCATTGTACCATGGCCAAAGCTGTGCTGGCTGACTGATGTCTACACGATGGCTCGTGGAAAGATTTTTTTTTTCTTTTTTTTTTTTTTTGCTTTTCTGCGTTCCTTTGTTCCAGTTAAATTCCTTGGAGTAATTAATACTATGTTTTCGGTCATGCAGGTATATAGAGTTCAAGTAACAAACTACAAGGTACTAATCTCTAAATAAACCCTTTCTTTATATTTTTTTTCTTTCCTCGGCCTTTTATTAACCTCTCGAATGGGGAATTTTAATCTCATGTAACTACGCCTTTCCATCTTGTTACACCTTACCAGGGGGTGATAATTCCATCCATTCATGAGCTATAAATAACATGAGTGTTAGCAGCATGCAAGCTGGATATCTTATCAACTTTGCAGCCTTTCCGGTTCATAAGAACGGGGATTCACTGCTCCTCAGAGGAAGAAAAAGAAAAAGCATAAATGAGCTCTGAAAATAAATTCTCCGCTAATTTCAATTTACATTTCACTGGTTTGGTAATATTCAATATCCCATAGACTGAATAACATGACGAAAATTTACAGATAGTGTTAGACGAACTTAGTATTTTTTTTTAGCGTAAGATAGTGGAAAAGTAAATTACTTCAAGTACCACAAAGTCAGATGTTAATATCTGGTACATCTTCTCATCGGTAAGATGTTTATTACGGTTTCACGTTTCGATTTAAAAATATTTTAATATTTTACTGATGTTGTGCATCATGGATTTCTTTTACCCATTTCACCATAGTGAATAAAATTCACGGTACTTTGTGGTGTATTACCTAACTAACTTTCGATTTACTTCCAGCAAACTAGAATATTCCGTCGAGTGGGTAATATCAGCACGTTTTACTTTAATTCTTTAACTATGACCAAATTCTATGTTTTTCTTTCAATCTTTTTCTTTACTCCTTTCATATACAATCCCCGTAAATCCACTATCAAAGCCAACTGTAAAACAATTACATTACCGGTGGAAACGGCAAAACAAACATCTAATGAGAACGATTGAAGAAGAATGAAGAAAAACAGGCGTAAAAATATATGTAGAGCTAGTTTTCGTGAGTGTCGTTTCTTTAAGGATTACTAACGTGTGGTAATTGATAAAAATTTAAGTTGTACTAAAAGGTATTCATTTTTTTCCTCGACAGAACAACAGCGCTGAGAAGATGCAGTTAATATCATCTATATTATATGTGAGTACCACTGCTACGAGAACGAGAGGGAAGCTACGAAAGTAAACAGGTAAATTACATAAGATGTATGAAATATAAAAGAAAAATCCCAAAAGCAAATGGTAAAGAAAGTACTAAAGTAAAAAGCTGTAAACAGAACTGTTAAAACTAAATCGCAAAAAATGTAAATTGCTCCAACAGCAAAATTCGCGGGTACAGTTAACATGTTTGGCTATATGCCTTGTTGAATATTCATGCGGTTAATTGAGCCTAATCGTGTTCTAAGCCTTGCAGAATAACCGATCTAACAGGGCGGAGATTTTTCTTCTTTTTTTTTACGCGAAAAGTACTATTAACTGATTATTATTCAGTAATCCCATCCTTAAATACCTCTGCGCTTCGGAGATAGAGATTTTGAAGCATCCAAAGCTGTCTTACTTACTGTTGGAACTACTGTATGGGAGATTGCTCATCAAATTTACGATAGTCTTATTTATTATGTGTATGTATGTATGAGAGAGAGAGAGAGAGAAGAGAGAGAGAGATAAATTGAAATAAAAAATGATTTAATTCCTATTTTTCCAGTCATATTACAGTTGAAATTGTTTTCCTCACCTGAAGCAGTAAGTGATTCTCTCTCTCTCTCTCTCTCTCTCTCTCTCTCTCTCTCTCTCTCTCTCTCTCTCTCTCTCTTTTATTTTCCGCGAACATCAACTTTAATATCGTAAAAGTAGAGGGCTCCAAACTGCCACATATTCATTTATTTGATATTAAGATAAGAATACCACGCACTTGGCTAGAGATGGGAGCATTTCGTAAGGTGAAAAAATGTTTGTTTAATCTTTCATTTAGTTTTATCCTATCTTATCCAGCTGCGTTCAGATACGTCTCCCTCCTTTACAATTCTTCCGTTATATTTGGATGATACATTCTATTTCTATTAGAGAAAAATGTATAGAAAGATTGCCAAAAACAAATTCTCCTACTCTAACCCTCTCGTGTACCTTTAATCCCATCCGTCACTTTTCTAATCTTCCAACCCCTCGTTTCCTCCACTTGATCATTGTAAGAACGTGACTGAGAGATTGTTAACAAAGGGGGTTTATTGTTTACTCAACAGGGCTGCCCGAAATCAACAATCTTGTTAATTGCATGCATGACCCCACGTTACCTCGAGGAGATACGAAACAAAATTTCATATATTGCTAGTTTTTACTAGATTTAGATGCATGTTTTCCAAATATTTATCAGATTTTGTGAGCTATATTCTATATTTACGTACGAAAGTTCCCACGACTTGTCTGTTTGTTTAGGGAAAAAGTGTTCAGAGATATCTAAACAAACTGTATGTCCATTTCCGTCTTTAAAATTCAGAAAATTTTTGTAATGAAATTTAGCACATTTACATCGCGTTTTATGTTATTCAAGTTTCAAAAGCCAAGAAACTTTATTAACTAACATTGAAAACTTACACTAAACTGAATCACCACTTGTGAACTGAAGAGAAGCGGCCGGACAAGGTATCAGTCAACTAATAAAGTGAAAAGTAAATAAGCAACGATACTCACGATGTTTGATTTAGCGCTATTCTTTTGTGGCTTAAAATTTAACATAAAAAAAAAAATTTGTGATCTTTTTTTTTTATGAACAGTATCTTTACTTTCCGTTTCTAATATCACTACATGCCTGTCAGGTATTCTTAGTTTTGTTATCGTTATTCTCATAAATAGGACTCAAACTATCCAAGTTTGTTTGTGAGAGAAATTATTGACAAGAGTCTGCTGATAACGTTCATTTTCTCGCATGTTTTAATGGTGAATTGAAGAGCTGGAGATACAGTTTTCACCACATCACTTTCTCTCACTTGCCACGGATATTTTTAGTTTTCTGCAAAAGAAAACTATTGAGATGTCCTTGTCTGTCAGCCCTCAGATCTTAAAAACTACTAAGGGTAGAGGGCTGCAAATCAGTATGTTTGTCATCCACCCTCCAATCATCCAACATACCAAATTGCAGCCCTCTAACCACAGTAGATTTTATTTCATTTAAGGTTAAGGTTAGACATGGATCGTGAGTCTGGCACCGCTAGAGGTGCTAGCCCCCGACGCATCTTAACTTGACAGCATCTTGGGACCACCTGAGCGCTGCCCGGTCGTGAATGAGAGTTTCATACTGCAGCACATCGAGAGTTTCATACAGCAATATATGCTATACAGAAAACTCGATAACGCCGAGGAAGCTTCGGCGCATTGTTTGTTTTATTATAAAGGCTTCTGTGTATTGTGAAATAGTGTTTAAAAATTTCCATCGGCTTGCGCATTGAATGTAAACTATTCTTATCAAAATAAGAATATGAAAGCTCTTTCTCCTTAAACAGCTGATTCACTGGGAAGGCTTCACAAGGACACGTTGACTGACATCTTTCAACATCTTGTCGATATGCGTTGCAAAACTGAAGTCGCATGAGTTCATTCAGGTCATAGGCGATCATCGGCAAACGCGCCTTGACTTTCGTCTCTAATATTGGTTATCTAGACAAAAATATGTCAGTTTCGTGTTAGGGGGTGCTACAAATTGCTCTCGCGTTACGGAGCCTTTGCGCCATCCTTATCGTCATAATTCCACACTAAAGACCTTATTATTATTATTATTATTATTATTATTATTATTATTATTATTATTATTATTATTATTATTATTATTATTATTATTCAGGTGAACCCTATTTAAATGGAACAAGCTCACAGGCGCTATTGACTTTACATTCAAGCTTCCAAAGAATATGGTGTTCATTTGAAAGAAGTCACCGAAGACAATAGGAAATACAGAAAGAACACTTTTTAGAATAAATAAATTAACAAATTAATAAATAAATATATAAAAATGTGAGTAAATTATTAAAACACAAGTTGAATTGCCTTAGGGTAGTAATGCGTTGCATCCATCTTAGCTAGAACTTTTCAGACTCTAATTACACAACATCCTCAGGGAGACTGTTCCCTAGTCTAAAGGTGTGAGGAGTAAAGGACCTCTGGAACCGATAAGTTCGACGGCGAGGCATATTTTTACTGCATATTTGTGAGTGCTGATATTTAGTAAATCTGGTTGCTCTCGGCAGGAAAACAGGATTAGGAATCAATTGTAAATGTGAAAGATCTCTGTTAAACTACAGCTTATGAAAAGTTGACAAACAAGGGATCATCCGTAGATGGTCCAAGTCAGAACTGCTAATGCTAAGAAACAGAAATCTATCACCTTTAAAAACACTATCTAAGAGAGACAAATCTCTGACAGAAGCAGGCATCCACACCGGAGAACAGAAAAGGAAGGACAAATGAACCAAAACACGTTGCAGTGATTTTATCACTGTTAAAAATGTATGAAACCTTACGTACAATACCTAACTTCCGTGCGGCATTTGCTGATCTTTCATTACATGCTTCTCATAAGTTAGATTTGAGTCAAATGTTACTCCACGTATAGTCAAAGCTTCAGACTTATTCTTCAGAGTCCCATCTACTTGAAGGGGAGGATGGTGTAGAAAATCTGTACGAGATCTACTAATCAAGAGCCTTTTCGTTTTACTTGAGTTCAGCCTCATACCCCACAGACTACACCATTCATTAATCTGCTCCATGTCACGACTGAGAATAAAGGCAGCTTCATTCCTCATAAGTGGAGACTTTACTACAATCACAAGTGTTGCATCTTCGAGATGATGGACAATCTTGTTTTCCAGGCTAACAACCACATCACCTGTATACATTCAAAATAACAGAGGACCAAGAAACTACCCTGTGGAACTCCAGGCACAACAGGTCTTAGTTTGTTAAACATCCCACCAATAGCAACTCGCTGCTGCCTACCTGTAAGGAAATCCTGAAGTAACCCTAAAACATATTCACCCACTTCAAGATTCTGAACTTTATAAATAAGTGCCTTTAGATTTACTGAATCGAAAGCAGCACTAAACTCTATTTGAATTACTCTACACTTAAAACTTTTATCAAGATTCTCTTGCAAATGGCATGTCAAATCCACAAGATCATCGCAGGAACCTAACTACTTCCCTAATGCATATTGACCATCAGCTAACAATTCTTTTAGATTCCACACACTTGTAAGGTGGCTTACAAATAAGTTTTTCTGCAACTTTACAGAGCACGGGGAGAATAGAAATTGGCCTGTAGTTAATGCAGTCTGCAGATATGCAACTCTCTGGGACAGACACTGTACTGCTAAGCTTGCAATCATCCACAAAACTACTACATCGACCCAAAATTCTAAGGTATCTAACAATTTCACTGTTTTGAGAACTATCTCCTAATTTCTTAGGTTAAGGAGCATATTCGCCTGTATTCCACATAAACATTGACATTCACTTTGTTTTCAATTCAAACAGCCTTTCGTGAGAGCCACACTACTTTAATTATTTATAACCATACACTGTGATTTTCTTAATACTTAATCATATGTTTGGTTAATATAAATAACAAACTTAGAGGGCATTAAAGTCGTAATGCACCTATTCTTTCATGTCTCTTTAATATTTTCTTATTCTTTGTATTCTTAATGAAATGCATATTCAGCGCCTAATCGCCAGTTTCTCCAGTTGAAGTAAACTTTCGTAGGAGAAGCAATGTATAATTTATTTTATTTTAAATTCTGTTATTTAACATTTACCATTAAAGCCAAGCTCACCATCTGCCTTCCCCTCTTCCTAAAATAACAGGGCAACTCTACAACAAAAGAGAATACAAAATTTTTTCTTTACTCTTCCAGGGAAGCGGTGAATTCATAAGGAAAAGCAAACATACGGACCATCCTTAATAATAGTTTGAGCAACAATGCATTAGTGTCATTAAAAGAAAGATTACAGCGAGATTACGTGGACATGTAGCATTAATACGTAATACTTCCTTTCAGGAGACTTATCAATGTCAGGAAATTCTGAAATGTTTGGCCGAAATTTCACCCGCACAATATTTTCACCAGAGCCTAAACCCTTTCACGAATTCCATGCATATGGCAGCACAGACTCGTGAATTTTTTTTTTCCAGTGGATGTTTACTCTGTGATTGTTATCACGAGGAGCTGACGAATTGGCAAACATTGCATCCGCAGCGTCAAACGTTTCAGATAATAAAAATTCGTTGGATTTGATTTTGAATCCCGCTCAAAAAACAAACGTTGGCTTTACAATTCCTGATAAAAAAAAATCGTAAAATGCGTTTCTAGAATTAGTGTTAGGGGTTGCAGGTGTGAAAACTAAGAAATAAAATTATGCCAGAAACATGTAATAATCTTAATTACTTAAAAAAACTCCGAAATGTATTTGCCTGATAAACGTATAATATTTGTTGTTATATATCGCAATCATTTCGTAAATTGTGGACATGCTTCGGTAAGATAAGGCTTTATTGTTTAACTATAAAGAGAAGTTTATGTCTTCGTTATTATTATTATTATTATTATTATTATTATTATTATTATTATTATTATTATTATTATTATTATTATTATTATTATTATTATTATTTCATGTTTATCTCACACATCTGAGTTTTTTCCTTCTCAAATATATTTCGCAAGAACAATATAATTCGAAAACTTTTACATAATTTGGGGATAATAAGATGGCAAGATTTGGTTTTTTATAAGTATTTTTTCTTCGAAATTGTTTGAAGAAAAATTGAAATTCCGGTGCCGTTGTTGTTGTTAACTAAGTCTACAGATTGACACATTGTGATATTGATTAAAATAACTCATTGTTTTAAATATGATCCTGTAATGGCAACCAAATAATTGAAAGAAAACTCTGGTTTTCTTTTGTTTGTGGGTTTACTTGCTATTCATGCGGCATCAAGTTTATATGAAAAACTCACCATTGCAAAACGTTTTGCTGGTCAGGTTTACAAAAGAAAAAAAAAAAGACAAATTTTTCACAGTGTTTTTCGACTTTCCAAAGAATCATTCAAATGAGATTCGCCATTATGTCGCTCGTCTAATCGGCCTTATCACTAAAAATGGAAAAGACTGAATATTAATCAAGAGCTTTTCTCGTCGCAAAAACTATTTCACCGGAAAGAGAGGAAATAGAATGTAGGAAAACAAGTAAAAGTAATAATGGAAATGTTTTTACAAATCTTCTAGCCTTTTTTTTAACGCTGTCCCTCATTTTAGTATTTATCATTAGATCAGATACTTCAAATCAATCATTTTCATGCTGATGGAGACGAGTGGATTAGTCAAAGGACTTGACCAGAGTGGAACGCATTTATACTCTTACATTAGAATCGAATCGTCTGATGTAAGCAGAGGGGGTATGGAGGGTAGAGCCGGGGCATGGAGGGTAGAGAGTATGAGGGAGGGAGGGAGTAAAGGAGAGTACATGAATTTTTTATTTGTATATTTTATGTTTAAGTGGTTTGATATTAGATCTTGTCTTTCCTCTACGTATCTAAAAGTATGAGGCACTCAATGGAATCTCAATTGCTCGATGTAATTCTGCAACACAGGTTTCCACTATATACACTATATATATATATATATATATATATATATATATATATATATATATATATATATATATATATATATATATATATATACACAGTATATATGTGTGTGTGTGTGTGTATGTGTGTTTGGTAGAGTTTTCCTCTGTCACAAAATTTTGTAGTAGGCGGTCGCCTTTGAGGCATCGACTTCTTTAATACTGATTATTTCATATTTTCTCACTTCTGCTTTCAGTCCGTCTTCAAAATTCTGGATAAGGACACACAGTTGGGGTGTGTTTCCATTTATTTTGCTTGTATCGCAGGCTTCATCAAGCAAGAACTATGGCACAATAACATCCTCCATTCTATTCATAGCTCCAAGAGGACGGGATTTGGGTTTTGGGGGGTTGCTATAACTTTTATTTACAATGCGTAGTTTACAAGGGGGGTGGTTATTTATTTACATTGTATTTACATAATATGTTATGACACTGAGACTAAATTATTGCATTATTTTGACATTTTACTTCTATTTCTTATACTTCAAATAAAATTATGAATATCTTCGTCTGTGGTGTTTGGGCAGGCATGTTTTGGAGGTGACCTTCACCCTGTCTCCTGTCCCTAGGGCGGGGCAGGGCCCTATCTCTTTCCATCCGGACGTTTGGCGTAGGCTTGTTCGTTGTTAAACACAGAACTTCTGCTATTGTCACATCCCGATATGTATTGCATTTGCATTTTATTCTGGTGTTGTCTATCAGTTCTTGTAACGATGGTTTCTTGTCGTGTTTATCTGTGTAGTGTTGGAAGATGGCTCCCGTGTTTCTGTGCGCCATTAATCGCCGTCTAAATGTAGTTGATGTCCTACCGATGCAGTTTTCACTGCAAGGTCTGCATTCCTCCCCTGGGCAAATAGATTCATATACCACATTGGTAGTCATCTCCTCCGGCGTCGTTCCACAGGTGTTGTTTTTTTTTATTACAAGGGATGCCAATATGTTGGGCTTGCAATATACCCGTGTGTATATTTACAAAGAAAGTAATTTATAATTGCAGATTACGCTAAGAACCATATCTTTTCTTTTCGTCGCGAATACAACTACATATCTGCCAGATATCCTTCTTAGCTTTGTAATCACTGTTTTCAGAAATACTATTCAAACTATCCAAGTGAGAAATTCTGCTGATAACGTTCATTTTCTCGTATGTTTTAATAATTGAAGGAATGGCTGGAAATATTGTTTTCACGACAAGACTTTTCCTTACTGGTCTTCTACTTTCGGCTACACCCATTTCACTGAGAAAAAGGTCAGTGTAATGTGAAAAAGCGTAGAAATGTTCACAAAAATCATATTTGCCCATCGGTTTACGTAATAAATACAGACTATTCCTTATCCAAAAAACCAATGATAAGATAAGAGAAGAAATTCATATTTCTTTAAGCATCTGATTCGCTGAGGCGGCTTCTCACGAACACTTTGACTGACATTTTGCAGCATCCCGTCGATATGCGTTGCGAAATTATATCGCATAAGTTCGTTGAGGCGGTCACAGGCGATCATCGGCAAGCGCGCCTCGACTCCCGTCTCCAATATTGGCTATCTAGTCCAAAATTTGACAGCCGCAAGAAATTGTTCTCGCGCTGCGTAGACTTTTGCGCTATTCTTATCGTTAAAATTCTACACTAAAGAAAACATAGACAAGATTATGTCCTTAGTTCATAGTTTCTGGGCATTTCTGGTGCACTCCACATGAAATTTAGCATCTTTTTTTAATTAAAAATAGCATTCTTAACAGCCCAACTATTTTAATTATTTATATAAAAAAAGATTAACTCTTAATTCTTAATCATATGTTCAGTCAATGACCTACTTAGCTTTGATTAGAAACTCTGCTTTTGTTTATATGTCACAGACTCAGAAGGTAATAAGGTCGCTATACACATTTTTTTTTATGTCTCTTTTATATTTTTTTTATTCTTTGTATTCTTAATGAAATGCATATTCAGTACCGACTTGCCAGTTTCCCTAATTAAAGTCAACTCTCGTATGAAGAAGCAATGCATAAGTAATTTTGTTTTAGTATGGCCTTCCTTAAGAATTCTGTTACTTTATATTCAGTACCTGTTTCCCTTCCCCCTCTCTCCCTGAAAAAAAAAAAAAGCGCAACTTTTACAACAAAAGGGAATACATAACTTTTTCTTTACTCTACTCGGAAACCGGTGATTTCATAAGGAAAAGCAAACATACGGACCATCCCCAACAATATTCTGAGTAACAATGCATTAGTGTTATGAGAGGGGAGATTACAACGAGATTACGTAGGAATTTTTCGTTCATACGTAATACCTCCTTTCACGGAGACTTATCAGAGTCAGGAAATTCTGAAATGTTTGTCTGTCCGACATTTAACCGACAAAATATTTTCATCAGAGCTTAAACTCTTTCAGGAATTCCATGCCTATGACAGCACAGATTCGTGGATTTTCTTTTTTTCAAGTGGATGTTTGCTCTGATTGTTATCACGAGGAGCTGACGAATTAGTGAACATTGCATCGGCGGCGTCATACATTTCGGATGATAAAAATTCGTTGGTTATGATTTTTGAAATCCGCCTTAAAAAAAAACGTGCTATTAGTTATACAACTCTATGAAAAAATAGAGTAAAATGTGGCTCTATAAACGATGTTATGGAACCGCACATCTGAAAACCTAAAACAAATTCATATTAAGAGCAAATAACCATTTCAAAATTATAACTGCGAAATGTATTTGCTTGATGTTAGACAAATCGCTGTTGTGCCGTAAATCGTGAATACCCTTAAAGTATAAAGTGTGGATGTCCTTAAATTTGATAATACCTAATTGTTTATATATATAAAAATTGATTTAAGCGTTATTATTATTATTATTATTATTATTATTATTATTATTATTATTATTATTATTATTATTATTATTATTACATATATGCGTATCGTCACTCATCACATAATTTCAAGTTTCCAAGGATATTTTTCTAGAAATAGCTTGCTTCGAAACAGCATATAATGAATAAAACAAGCCATTCTTATTTTTTTTATATAAGTTTTTTCTTCGGAGTGATCTAAAGAAAGAAAAATTATATTTCGCGGGTTGTAGAGACGTAAGTCTACGAAATAGATCATTTCAAATAAAAATCTTAATACTGATCACGCTATGCTATTTCTCTAATAACATAACAGAAACTGCTATCAATAAATTTGGAAGAAACTGTCGTTTTCTTCCATATTTTTTGCTTACGTTTGTGTTTCATATGGTATCATGCTTATATATAAAAAACGCTACCTTCAATGCATCTCTCTGTTCAGAGCAAAAATAAAAAAAAAAATAAAAATTAAGGAAAGTTTTTCTGACTTTACAAAGTATCTTTCGAAAGAAATCCGACGCTATGTCGCTCGTCCAATCTCCTCATCAATAACACGGAAAATGCCTGAATATTAATTAAGGACTCTCCACATGACAAAAATTATTTCACCAGAAAGAGAGGAAACAAAATTTTAGGGAACCAGTGAAAACCAATAATGAAAATATTTTGAACACTTGTGTTGAATCCCTTTCTTTTTGACACTGTCCGTCATTTTAGAATTTATCATCAGATCAGATACTTCACATCAATCATTTTCATGCTGATGAAGAGAAGTGGATTCGTCAAAGGACCTGAGCAAAGTGGAACGCATTTAGATTTTCACATTGGAATCGAATCGTCTGATAAAAGCAGAAGGGGATGGAGGAGAGGGAGAGAGGGAGAGAGGGAGAGAGGAAGGGGGAGGGGAAGGGAGCAGGGGAGCGTGCAATAACTTGTTTTGATTTGCAAATTATATTTAAGTGGTTTGATATTAGATCTCTTGTTTCCTCCAGTGTATCTAAAAGAATAATGCAATTAATGGAATCTCATTTTGCTCAATGTAATTCCCTAACGAATGTTTGCTAGATTATGAAAAGATGTTTGTTTATATTCCTCTTGTTCATCTATACATAATTTATATATATATATATATAATATATATATATATATATATATATATATATATATATATATATATATATATATATATATATATATATATATATATATATATATATATATATATATATATATATATATATATATATATATATATATATATATATATTTATATATGACTTTGAATATATATATATATATATATATATATATATATATATATATATATATATATATATATATATATATATATATATATATATATATATATATATATATATATATACATACATATACACAACATATATATATATAAATATACACGAGATGAACAACCTGGCACTGCCCAGGATGTCTGAATGACAACCAATAAATCTCTCTCTCTCTCTCTTTCTTCTCCCTAACACCTCCTCTACTCTTTCTCTTGCTTCCTCACCCTCTCTCTGTCTCTCTCTCTCTCTCTCTCTCTCTCTCTCTCTCTCTCTCTCTCTCTCTTTCCCTCTTTCTTCTCCCTAGCACCCGACTCTACTCTCTCTCTCTCTCTCTCTCTCTCTCTCTCTCTCTCTCTCTCTCTGTCACCTCTTCCGAACCCCCAACCCCCTTTGGTGCCATTGATGTCTTACCCCACAGAATTCTTTTCCAGATAATAATCATACGTACTGAAATTAGGTATGATAAATACGTAAAGTTACTAAGCCTACGCGCATAACTGGCCTGTTTCACTGGCGGAACCATCCCCATTTCAGGGAAGCCCTTCCACGCCCAACCCCCTTTGCTGCCCTTTGCTGCCCTTTGGTGCCCTTTGATGCCAGTAATGTCTTACCCTCGCGGTATTCTTTTCGAGATAGTAAGTCATACGTATACCAAGTTTGGTTGAAATTGCTCAGTGCGTTTCAAAGTTATGCTGGGACATACATACATACTGAACATGCATACATCCATTTATATATATATATATATATATATATATATATATATATATATATATATATATATATATATAATGTATATATATACATATATAGATTTACGTATATATACACAGACATTTATATAGGGGGGTGTGTGTGTGTGTGTCTGTATCTGTGCCTGTGTCTGCGTGGATGTATGTGTATGCGTTTACAGGCGCGCGTGGGCTATTCATAAGTTTAATCGATCTTCGCGTACATATTATACTATAAACGACAGTGGATATTTAAATTTGGTGGTATTCCATTCCACATCAAGTCTATTATACTCTCCCAAAGTTACATCATGTATCAGGAGTATAATAGACGCACAAGGTTTAATGACAAAGGATTCAACATCAGAAATATTTATTTGATATTTTATTCACGTTCATTTAAATCTGTAGAGAAGTTAGCCATTGGACAAGTTTTGTAACTGTCAAAATTTATTACTTTGTACTACGGTCTGTCAGTTGCACAGTTCTATATTTCGAACACGATCCACTTATTACTTGAATATTACGTAACCACGCTGGAAAATGCTCTAAGTTTCTTTCAAACTAATTTCCCATGTGGAAACTATCTTTCGTTGATTGAAAAGTTTCAAACTCATACAGTGAATTATTTCTGAAAAATGTGTTTAAAACTGATGAAGGCTTCTCGTTATATTATGGGATGTAAATTATTCTGAGTTATATAAGCACATTTCTCAGTAATACAGACTTGCAGCGTCTACATTAATATTTTAGAAACGTCAATTGGTAAAACCATTTATTGCCTTTACATTGTTTTTCTGTGCCATTCATTTCTTATAATTGTGAATGTTCTATTGGCAGCTTTTATTGTGTATCTATGTACATCCCTATATCCAAGGAATTGCTATTTAGCATTAAAAATTTATCGCACTCTCTCTCTCTCTCAGTGCGATTATGTTAATAATTCCAGGATAAAAAAAATATAGAATGCCAGTGTTACATCTTCAGTCGTTGCGAAACCGAACATAAAATAGTACTTATGAATAATTTTCGCCTTTATGTCATCATGAAATCAATTATTTCGAGGCGATGGAATTAGTATTGCTTTCCAGAATTAACCAGTGTACATATTTCATATGATGACTTCAAAATACACTTTTCGATTCCAGGATATATTTTACATTTGCTCGTTTTAATTCAATTAATATATTTGTGGAAATATGACAAAGTACGTGAAGATCCCTCTGGCAACTAAACAGTTTCTTAACTCTCTAAGAGAGAGAGAGAGAGAGAAATGGACTAGATATTAGATAATGTTCAGATCCTTCTTGTCCATAATTGGTTCTCCTGGAAGCATTTAAGCGTGTCTCTGAGTAATCATGTTTCTACATTGGCTTACTGTATTTTTTCTTTCATTGATTTTAATATAATAAACTTTATTAATTTTGGCAATAATAGAAACATACAGACTGTAACTCTTCACATAAAGTTAAATGGAAATAAAATAAGGGATAAAGGATGTTTATGTTTTATGATAGATTGTAATTGAAATATAATCATTATTCATTCAACGAATTTAATTAAAGATATCACAAAGAATATATAAAACACTCTCTTGACAGAAATTCGAGTGTCAGGGAATTTCTAATATTTAATTTTAATTAACGTTATTTTGGAAGGAGAAGTGGTAAAATAATAAGCTCAGTCCCATTCCCCGAATTGTGAGCATCTGATGAATAGTGAGAATTTTTTCCTATTGAATTCTCTATCTCCTCCAAAATCCTGTAGACAGGAAAGGGACCTAAGTGGTCTCATCAAAGGACCTGATTATCTTGCTCCTGGACTGCTCACCGACGAAGGGTTTCGTCTGAATCCGGGGAGAGCGAGCGTGTCTTATTATATCTGGTCTTTGCGAAAAGCTTTGTGATTGGTCTTGAAGGGAATGTAAAAGCGCTCTCTCTCTCTCTCTCTCTCTCTCTCTCAGATTATCAGATTGCACTAAATTGATAAATATTTTGACAATGGCACATGAAAAAGATATGCAAATCCCACATCCCAATATGCACCATGGGATAGTTCCTCATGAATGTTATTTTTGGTTTTTCAAAAACTAATGATAAATGTATACCAAACAATCGTTAGCTTTCTGTTACTTTATAGTTTAACCACTATTCAATATGTAGCTTACTGGTTTAGTTCTTGTTAACTTACATTCTTCGTCTGTTAAGAAATCTCATTTAATTTTGCTATTACACACCTTGATGAAGTTTGACTAATGGATTCATTCAGTATTATAGTGAAGTATTATGTTGCAAATATGATGGCTGTCGATTGCATATTTTCAATGTTACCTGATTTACACAGCATAATTTGCAACAGAAATGGATGGAAAAGTCTCACCTACTTACACTGATAAAATTCATACATATTCAAACACAAACAAGAACCCTCCGGCTATACATGAAAAAAAATTTGACATTTTACAGAACGTATGTTTCGTAATGATAAGAACAGCATGTTACAAAATCCTTTAGTCGTATATTAACCTTTTGAATTCATTTCCATATCGAAATGAAGTGAAAAATAACGTCAAGAATAAAACATCAAATATCAATGTATATAAAAAATACTTGTTAGAATACCAGAAATATATAATATATATATATATATATATATATATATATATATATATATATATATATATATATATATATATATATATATATATATATATATATATATATATATATATATATATATATATATATATATATATGCATGCAAGGGGAGAGCCAAATTGTATTACAGTATGATTTAATAATAATAATAAAACATAGATAAAAACCGACATTCATTTCCTCTAATATTCTGGAATGTTGGAGAGAGACAAATGATGAAGAATTTACATCGTCGTGGCTAATGCACCGACCATTCGTTTTCGCGAAAATAAAAAAATGTTTTTTAAAACACTGTAAACTGATTTAGAATCAATTTTAATTCAGCGTTGTGCTATTTTTCCTACCAACAAAATATTTCATAAAATTCGGTGACGAAATGGAAGCACTAGTCAACTTTTTCCCACCCGTTTACGAATGTACATGAAAGGATGAAATTTCCATGGAAAAAATATACAGAAATTACTACATCATTTTCTCTTCTCAAAGAGAATGATTAATTGCGTGTGTGAACATTCAAAGGAAAAGTCTAAGTTTGTTTTGCATATGAGATGCCAGAATGCTTGCGTAACATTTTTTTCTGCTCATATTCAAGATTTCAGAAGATGAATTATCAAATAATCATGGTATCAAAGTCTTAGATCCATTTTAAATATCTAGTTTAATTAGCTGGCATCAAAGAAAATATCTGTTGTCCTGACTTTCTGCAATAGTAAGCGATTACAGAAATAGTTTTCACTCAGTACGAGGAAAAATGTAATGGATTCTACAAACATTTTTTGGATGTATAGTATATATGGTACTTTGACTGTACCCCAATATAACGAAATTTAATTCAAACAAAATAGCATTTACGTTTGCATCATCGTATCGACATAAGTTAACTTAGATGAATGATTACGGAAAGTATATGATAAAGAAGTTCAACTTACATTATTAATCATGGCCGTTCAATAATGTTCGTAAAAAGAATAGTATTTGTTTCAGTGTCTGGGTCTACTGATAGACAATCAAGCAAAAAATACCAAGCATTTAAAACACATCTGTTACCCGGGGACTGAGACTTTCTAGTATTTTCTTCTTCATTAGACGAAGAATTGCCCAATAGCAAATTGTATTTTTTTTTAAATTCTTCAAACATTTTTTTCACTGTGACAACACGAAAATTAGAAAGGAAATTGATGCTTACCATTCACACCTTGTGAAGAAAACATTTTCAGAAGAACAGATTATACCGTTTTTAGTTATTATTGCACAGGAAAATTAATTATGTTTTTCAAATGATACGTAAAATAAAGAGAATTTCTAATAATATTCCGCAACTATTCGTAACCGAATTATTATTATTATTATTATTATTATTATTATTATTATTATTATTATTATTATTATTATTATTATTATTATTATTATTATTATTATTATTATTATTATTATGATAAGAACAACATAATGGTATTAGAAATAATCAAAGAGATAAGCAAAATCATGGTACGAAAGTCTGGTAAATGGAATCATTTTAATGCAAAAATACGTTTTTTCCATCACCAGGGGAATCATGGGGGATTAAAATTAACACAATGCACTTCATTACGCAGCCATTTCATTACCGTTATGGAATTTAATGAAACAATAACAGCATGCTTCTCTTCACACTTTTAATTGGTAATTTTTCCCCCGAATTCTTTCCGTTTAATTGTCCAGATATTTAATGACTCTGATGACGCTCCTTCACACAGATATGTAGCGACGAAAAACGCTCTGTATTTAACATTTGGCATTCAGCGAGTGAACTTAGACTTTTGTTTTGAATTGAATTGAATATGGAATTCAGGCAAAGTCCAAGCACTGGGACCTATGAGGTCATTCAGTGCTGAAATGGAAATTAACAGTAAAAGGTTTGAAAGGCGTAACAGGAGGAAAACCTCGCAGTTGTACTATGAATCAGTTGTCAGGAGAGGGTGAAGAGTAAGATGGAAGAAAGGGAATATGAAAGGAGGCGCAATAAAAGGAACGAAAGAGGCTGCAGGTAGGGGACGAAGGCACGCTGCAAAGAAAATTAAGTAATGCCGACAGTGCACCACATGAGGTGCACTAACGGCACTAAGGCCCCCCCCCTACGGGAAGACTTTTGTTTTCAAAAGCCCTTTATAGTTCGTCACACTTTAATGGTAATGATAACAACAAATTCCTCTTGAAAATCTCTGTACAGAAAGCAGGTGATTTCTACTCACCTGACTATAATTGCTTTATCTGCAGGTCATATGATATTTTGATAAAGGCAATATCGTCTCGTTTCACATATTCTATAAATTGTTTCTAATTCCCAAAGTGCATTGTTTAATGTTTACATTGTTTAATGTTTACATCTGATATTTCCATATATACATACATATATATTGTGTGTGTATATATATACTATATATATATATATATATATATATATATATATATAAAAACATTTATCTAAAACCAAGGTGATATGATATATATAATGAAATGTTACAAACTACTGCCTGTTGGGAGGTCTTAGTCTTATTTAACTTTTTTTTTGAATTTTTTTAATTCATGTGTCGGGGTAACAAGTCCCCAAAGTTTTTCCTGTAAGCTGAATTCTGATTAGCGTTATCATAGTCTTTTTTCTATTGCAATCATTCTCACTATATATGATTATCCAAGAAGAGAAAACGTAGATGATATCGAATAAATAAGAATGAAGTCTTTTTGAAAACAATTTAACAAAATAACATCTTCGTTCCCTTAAAGAGATGCCACTCACAATCAACGCCATCAGATTTCGAAGAAAAATCTTAAAATACGTATGAATGAAAATACGGCAAAATAGAATTTTGCTGTGGACAATTTAAATGCAACCAGCTTGTGGCAGAAATTCTTCACTCATCAGAAAGGAAGAATTTCCAGAATCGTTGCATATTTTTCATAAATGGTTTATGATAAGAATTTTACCTTTACTGCCAAGAATTCCTTATGAAGGAATCGGTGTTCAGTCGCCGTATATTTTGATTATTTTTTTATGAAATAACTTCTAGATGAGGTATTTTACATCCCAGATGATCCACTATTTCTCTTAATTCTTGTTTTCGATTTCGTATCGAAATCAAAACACGCTCCAGCAAAATTTCTTGGTTTTGGAGCTTGAAAAACATTACATATGATCAAACTATTAAAAAGAATTGCATCATGGTAAAAATCCGCTGTAACAGAAGAAATAACTCACAGTGATACTACTTCAGGAAATGTAATAATCGTTAAGATTAATCAGAAAATAATCTTTAGTCGTATTTTCCTCATGTAAATTAATTTGCGACACGCGCCACAAGCTATGATAAATAATGTTTTACAATGATAACCGAAAATATACCTTTAATGCACTAGAGAGAGAGAGAGAGAGAGAGAGAGAGAGAGAGAGAGAGAGAGAGAGAGAGAGAGAGAGAGCAAACCAGTGTTTACAGCACAGAAAAGTAATCATTTGAGAGTAAGTGTATGTAAAATTTATAAACATCAGATCACAATATTTGTGAAAAGCTCTATTGAGGTGTAGTTTTATTCACTGTATCATTCTGCTACTGTCATTGAGAAAGTTTATGTCTCTCTCCGGATGTGTTTTCCCTTAATCCAATGAAGTCAGAGAGAGAGAGAGAGAGAGAGAGAGAGAGAGAGAGAGAGAGAGAGAGAGAGAGAGAGAGAGAGAGAGAGAGAGAGCTTTATCGGTTGTCATTCAGAGTTTTCTCGGACAGTGCCGGGTTGGTCAGCCAGTACACACACACACACACACACACACACACACACATATATATATATATATATATATATATATATATATATATATATATATATATATATATATATATATATATATATATAAATAGATATTAATTTATGCAAATGTATTAAAAGATTGGTTACGTGCATTTTAAGAATATCTAATTCAATGATCCAATGGAGACCAAAAATAAGCACCACCCACTGTTTTCTGCTGCAAGAGAGAGAGAGAGAGAGAGAGAGAGAGAGAGAGAGAGAGAGAGAGAGGGGGGGGAGGTGGTATTTCAATCTTCAGCCTATGCTAATCAAGGTTCTCTTCCATTATCCAATTACTGAGAACCGGGTCCGAATGTCAAATTGGGTTCCTATTTATGGTCCGTTCGGTCTGTTCCTTCTGCAGTCCATCCGCCCTTAATGTTTTCTTGAAATTCCCAGCTGAGCCCAGACAGGCCGTTCTCAAACCATGTGGGATTTTCTGGCTTCTCAGATTATTCAGGACGTTTGAGAGTGACAGAAGAGGAGGAAGAGGTTGGAGAGAGAGAGAGAGAGAGAGAGAGAGAGAGAGAGAGAGAGAGAGAGAGAGAGAGAGAGAGAGAGAGATTTTTAGTATTCTGTAAGGATTCAGTTATATATTCTAGTTCCTATCAATGGCGTGGTTTAAACTTGCAAAGGCTTTCATGAATTTCAGACGTAAGTTTCCAATAGAGTTTTCTTATATTTCCCAGTTTTATTATGATATATTCTCCATCTGACTTATCCGTGAATAAAACTGAATAAAAAAAACTACTATTTTATATAAGATAAAGTAAAATCAAAATTATTTAGGTAATTAAATATTCCTGGAAAGAAACTAGAGCCTTTATCTAATCATCATGTATTCGCGTGTTTGAATGCAGTTAAACCCAGGTGATAAAAATACAGTTTACTCAAAGTACATACTAGACTGAATTGTAATTTCTCAACTTTAATATCTCTGGTTACTTCAATATTTTTCCTTTTATCTTTATGATAACGTAAATTTCTAAGCGTATTTGCGAACAAGTGTGCTCTCCGATAAACTAAAAACAAAAAAATAACGTAAATTACTAAGCGCATTTGCGAAGAATTGTGCTCTCTGATAAACTAAAAACAAAAAAATAACAAGTTCATCTTACTTATAATCTGGAAAAAATTATGCTCAACTGGAAGAGTTTAATTTCCCAAACTAGCGACCATTATGCAATCACGTTCGCCCTCACACGCATGCGCATTCAGGTACGAGTGTGCTCGCAGATAAAGGGAAATGGACGGTCGTTCACGAATATTTCTTAAATTCTTTAACACCGAGACGGAAAAAGTACACTTTAGCCCTTAAGGCCTACCGCAGAATTATGCCAGGCTGGGAACAAAGATAAGGTTCCACCATCTACTGTAGCTCTGGGTCGCAGTTCCATTCTGAGCCTTGATGGGTTAGGGCGGCCACTCTCAGCAGCATTTTTTTTGGTGTTTAGAGCTGTTATTTTATATAATT
>NC_089746.1:59234011-59249011 GCF_040412425.1 Macrobrachium rosenbergii | reverse complement strand
TATTCCGTAAACATGTAAATTAAGATACTTTTTTCTGTAAGCAAATAACAGATCATCACACTTCTAAATTAAAAATTAGGCTCTTGTAGACCTATATTTCAAGAAAATTTGCTCTAAGTTAAAAATTAGGCTCTTGTAGACCTATACTTCAAGAAAATTTACTCTAAATTAAAAATTAGCCTCTTGTAGATCTATATTTCAAGAAACTTTACTCTGAATTAAAAATTATCCTCTTGTAGACCTACCGTATATTTCAAGAAAATTTACAGACTTACTGTATGAATGAAGACGCTTATTTGACCTTTGGTTCAATTAGATATTCCATCACAGACGAAATACGAAAACTCCAAGCTTTACTGACGAAATATTTAATCATGATTAAGCTGGTGACTTTTCGTTAATTCTGGGTAACTCTCACTGCAGCCCAGAATAGAACGTACAGGATTCAGCACGCGCATTATGCATTTATGCCTTTATTCAAGGGAGAGGGATGGCGGTATTCATAAAAGATGCACATGAGGGTTCTCGGCGACTTTGACATTTAGATCAGAATTAATGCTTGCAAGATACAGCATTCACACAAAATATCAAATTCAAGGGAGCGGAGTTTGTTTTTCAAATTATGTGGTCTCTGCAAAGCAAGATTAGAAGAATCTGGCAGACATGTTAAGTTTAGTATCATTTCCTTAAAAGATATAAGAACGTTGATGGGAAATCAAGAAGAGAAATACTGAGTGACACTCTTCGCAGCTCTTCAACTGGATGAATTGCTATATATCAGTTTCAATGGGCTTTCAAGATTGGGATTAGGCACAAATATACGAATATGCCTGGAATTATGAGAGAGAATACTATGGAATATTAAATCATCCACGAAAACATGAATAAAGGAAATGTTTGACAGGCGTAGATAAATGATGTGAACGAAAAGAGGAGGTGACAGAATACAACCCTCTCGAACACCCCTGCAGAGGAGGATAAAGACCAACAGAAAAAAAACTTTTCAACTGGAACCCTGAACTAAATTTACAGAGAGGCAGCTGCTGTCAAAGGATTAAAGCCCTTGGAAGAGATTAGGTCTGAGCTGAAGAGGTTCCCACTGCATAAAATCGCCAGCTCTTGACACACTTTCTCTAAATTTTAACCATGTTGAGAAGGTCTCCTACTGATTCCATCTACCCAGCAGATCGTCAACTCTAAGCCCATTTCATCCATAAGTTAACTATGTTGGGAAGGAGAAAAATAACTATACATCCCAAGGTTATTTAAATAACATTTTATCATTCCTGAAATATTACGTCATCACAACAAACACAAATACACAGATGGGAAAAACAAATTCTCTTAAAACGCTATTTCGATGTTTATCTTTAATTTGGTGTTGATTTATTCAGTTTTATTTACTGGTTATTTCATCCTTATATATTTTTTTTCTTATTTACTTATTTATTTATTTTGTCTCTTTCTTTCCTTTATCTTCTCATGTGAACACTACTCTGTAAATGTTTGCTAGGTAAGTTTGTATGCTCTTAGTTCGTCCCATGACAGTACTAAAACCAAAGGTAATATACATTGATTTGTTGAAATAAGTAAATCAGTGTTACCCACATCCCCTATTTCACCTATTGTTTACGAATAAATGAACGTAATTTGCAGAGGCGTCGAATGATAAGCGTCATTAAGGATTTTAACTTCTGAGATCCATAAAGTTTGCGTAATAACAATAAAGGGATGAAAAATGTGCTCCAGGATTAGCATCTAAGCCAAGACATAATCAATAATTATATAAAACCAATAGACAGAGAGCCGGACAGGCAAACCAAACCAAAAATATATTGTCCTTGGCGTATCTAATAATAATAATAATAATAATAATAATAATAATAATAATAATAATAATAATAATAATAATAATAATAATAATAATTATTATTATTATTATTATTATTATTATTATTATTATTATTATTATTTATTTCAATTTCTTGTTGGTTGTTCGTTATAATAATAATAATAATAATAATAATAATAATAATAATAATAATAATAATAATAATAATAATAATAATAATAATAATAATAATAATAATAATAATAATAATAATAATAATAATACTAAAATAGCAATAATGATAATAAACTCCTATGTGGTGTATCAAAATAAGAATAAAAGTATTAACATCAATCATCACTTAACTGCTGCTGCTACTACTGCTACTACTACTACTACTACTACTACTAATAATAATAATAATAATAATAATAATAATAATAATAATAATAATAATAATAATGTTAAATCCCCAGGGAAACTAAGAAAAAGTAATCCCAGGGCTTTTTGGTGTTCACTGATGTCATGTCGTCCCCAGCCAAAAGGGTTTTCACTGAGCGCACCAACTGCTCTTTTCCGGTGGAGGAATTTTGCTTTTAGGAGTGCGTCGCTTTAGTGTTTATTGGTGGCCTCGTATTTTCGTGCGTGGTTTTAGAAGTAAATTTCAAATTAAAATCGCTTGGACGAGTTGGAATAAACGAGGAATTCGAGTCAATGGAGCTGGAAGATTTAGTGCTGAAAGCGGTGACGAAAAGCATGATGATAATAATAATAATAATAATAATAATAATAATAATAATAATAATAATAATAATAATAATAATAATAATAATAATAATAATAAATAATAATAATAATAGAGTGGAAAAAATTTACACTACAGTCCAAAAAGTATATTATTTTGTATCGATTTTATCCACAAACAGAATGAGAAATCAGTAGATAAATATGAATTCACTATTCACGTAACATGCACCTGTATAGTTTGGTCTTTATAATTAATTATAAAAGTATAATTATATATTCAATATGAACGAAGACTGTAAAAAAAAACTCAAAATGTGTAAATGAAAATTTTCATTCATTCGTGTACAAAAAGAGAACCCAATTAAAAACAGAAATTCTTACAAAACCGGGAATATAATATGGCCTGATATTTTGGTGTAATCTTTTGTAACTACATTTTGATCCTTAAAAAAACTGCACACGCTAAAAGAAAATAATTATATATTGAAAACACTATTATTTTTAGATATATGCTCCAGTTATTTCTGTACCGTTACGAATTATAGCAGTTTTTTCGTTGTTATACTTCTGGACAGGGTTGCATTTTACCTTTCCTGTGTAACAGACAGAAATTCTTGTAAAAAAATTAAAACATGATCAAGTTTCCGTATGAAGCAACAGCATCCAAATAATCTTTTATAGTGTGTGCCGTTCTTTTTTTATGTGCTCTGAGTTAAGTCTCTAAATGTAATTCATTGTCCGAAAAAATAACCGTAATGTAATTGCTTGTATGCCAAAGTAAAGCTTTAGCATGAATTAAAAACTGACTTGTCTAAAAGTTTTAGGAAAATGAGAGTTAAATTCTGATTTCAATTGGAAACCGTTGTCCCCAAAGTCGATACTAAAAAGTCCGTGACCATTGTTAACTTGCTGAAGCAAATTATGCCAATTTTTAATGTTGGTTTAAATAAAGTCAGTATGACATTGGCGCTGACTATTGATCCTAAACCAGGTCCCTTACTTGACAACAGTTTTGAAATGATATGTTTTACAAAAGAAAATTAATTTTTTTTTTATTCGTTATATATCAAGGTTTTCCAAACGTATATCCTGCTTCCTATATTGTTATATCTGTATTCAATATTTGTTGATTTTAATAAACCAGTTAAAAATTTTGAAATATAACCTTTGAAAATTCCATTTCCTTCATGGCATAATATCATGCTTAGATACCTGCAAATTCTTCATTTTTAATGAAGAGTTTCAGGAGATTTCTGGAGCCATATTTATGAATCCAACTGAATTTCTAGGTTTAAACGTAAGGCTATTTATCAAGAATAATCTTGAACACAATAGAAAACAGTCGGAAACATATTGTTTCCTCTGTGAATAATTTTATAGGTACATGACGATTGGGAATCTCAGTTCCTTTTCATGATTTTTCAATTTCATATTCATTTGTTAGTTATGTGCGAACTGCGGATTCTATCGACAGCTCTTCGAATAAAAACATGCTGTACATATATCGTCGATAAATAACCTGACATCTTTGAAATTCCGGGAAAAATTAAGCGCAAGATAAGAAGCTTCTTACATTATAAATGAGGATAATCTTATTTTCAACTTTACTAAGTCTAGTAACTTTACACAAGGATTACACGTCTTTGCTGATAAATTATCTCTCTCAACCTAGACTGCTATATAACTGTACATGTAGGTACACATACATACATACATACATACATACATACATACATATATATATATATATATATATATATATATATATATATATATATATATATATATATATATGTATATATATATATATAAATATATATATATATATATATATATATATATATATATATATATATATATATATATATATATATATATATATATCGGCAGGGTTGTATCTGCAGAATACTAACAGTCTATGCTCGTAAAGTCTTTTGAGATGAGATTGCCAGCCTCTGTCATTTTATTTATTCTATCAGCTACACACAGCAGTTCCCTAACAAACATTGACGTAACTGAGTGTGGCTAAATGAGATATAGTCGTATTTGTGTATTCTTTTTCATTTATTTGTGACAGGGTGAAAACTGAGGCCTATCTTGCAACTCGTGGGCGTGTCTGGGAATTGGAATCCTCTTAATACAAATCTATTTGTATGTTTTTGTTATTTTTTTTTATGAACGAACATGTTCGCATTTTTATATGCCAATCTTGCAATTGTGCCCAGTAACTGGTTCTTCTTCCCGAAGTACTTTGAAGAACTTTTTTTTCCGTATCTTAATATATCGAATTCATCAAAATATCGATGCATAATAATGGATTTTCATAATAGTCTCTGATTCCCATCCCTTTACATAGTACCTAATGGAACTCAAAGGGTGACGGATTTTCATTAATATATATATATATATATATATATATATATATATATATAAATGTAGCCAGATATTCATAACTTTCAACTCTGCGACGAAATGGCGCAAGTCTCTAGGTCGTTTTTATGAGTGCATGGAAGGGAAAGGAAACGCTCAAATATTGATAAAACCTTTTATGAGAATTAAATCAAACACGAACTCGGTATTTACCATGCCATAATATTAACCCAAAACAAGTCGAGCGTTTGATTCAAGAGGAGCTTCATAAAACTCGAATGTAGTTTAAGCTATAAAGGGAGACGAGGTGGGGTTAGTATTACTGCCATTCATTATGGCACTCCGTAAATCCCTTGAAGGGGAATATGTAAACATCAACATCTTCAGTAAATAAACAATAAATAGCGTCATTTCGAGAACTTCAAAACGTCGCTGGTACTGATCGTTTAATTAGGACTGATATAGTTTTTCTCTTGTACATTCCAGAACCGTCAGTCCTTTGATGAGAATTGTAAACATGATATGGAACTAACAAACAGTAAATAAGCTGATAAAGGAGCGAATCATGCCTGAATTTTTGGGGACTAGACGATACGGAGTAAAGGATCGACGAACGAAAAGCAAAATAAGGCTGAAATCACCGTAACTGAAGAGCAAACATCGACCTTCATTCCGGGAATGTTTGTCAAACACAGCATCCGAAAGGCGTTAAACAATTGAAGAACGACCCGAAAGAAGTACTTCTTTGCGCACTCAATTAGAAGGAGTAGCCACTCAAACTAAGTAAACTAATCGTTAGAAATAATCAAACAGGACAACAACTCTTGCAATAAAAGTAGCTTGCATAATGGACTTCTTTCCTACTGAGCATGGCAAACAGATTTCAGATTACTGTACATGGTGGAGTTACGTTAGAGGTGATAATAGGTATGTATGGTGGTTCACGACTTTTATAATTTCGTCGAAGATCATATGCTGAAAAATTTACGCCTTTTAATATAGTGTCACAAGGATTAATATAGCTTGGAAGTTACCGACCTGGCTCTCTTCAGCCTAGAAGTTTTGATATATGAGGCCATCAGTCGAGAAACATGCCAAGCGCCATCCTGGGTCCAAGTATTCTTTTAATTTAATTTATTATATTTTAAAAAATGGCACTTGGCATGTTTCTCGACTGAAAAGCTCAATCTTATTTATAGAACGTAAATTGATCAAAATATTTATTGAGACATTTCCTGTTGATATGACCTAAAGTTTCTCAGTTCACAGAAAACTATACGTTGGGAAGTTTACGTACCTTCTATTTCGGTAATCAATCTATAAATGGTAAATACGTATCTATAAAACTTCTCTAGCAACCACGAACTTCCCTCTCTCAAGTTTTCAAAACTCTTTCGGCATTGCTTGTAAATTATATTTTAGTGATTTTCCGGAAGTGCATGAGTGAAGCAACTGCGAATTGATATATTTCATTTGGTGGTTCCGTTAGTCCTTAGATTATAACAGCGTACACACACACACACACACACATATACAGTATACTGTATGTGTGTTTCATGTGGGTGTCTTTATCTGAATGATTGTGTTGCTGAACTCAGCCATATAACCACTCCCATTCACAAGTTACACGATTTAGTACAAGCCAGGGCCTTTCAGTCGACACAGTCGGGAATGGGTATAAGCGCCAGCTGTGGCAAAGAAGAGGCCATAGGACGAACAATACCACACCTAAAAGACTTGCCAAGAACGGCATGTGCGCGTGTGTTCGCGCGTGCGCTTATCCTGGATATAAATATATACTGTAGTGATAGCAAAACCGGTGTCTACACGGGTCTCTTGAGCCTCGGGAAACGAAATCCATCCTGCTTAAAGCACAGTCCGTTGCTTATGCCGGTTTGCGTCAAAACAATAGTTAACCTTTAAATGCAACTTGTACGGTATCTTGTGGTAGAAAGATGATAACTGAGACTATTTCCATGTTGGCTGTTTCTGTCAACTGGGTTCCTTTGGAATGGCACCTTCAATATTTATATTAGATACCTGGTTAGTGGCACAATAGTCATGTTCGCGAGTGAGAAATGATAATGATGAGATTCTCGTTTAATAGTAAAAATACTTTACCAATAGATTATGCTTAATTTCAAGACTCCCTGTCCCTCCTTCTTCCATCTCCCTCCACTTCCATCACCCCCCTTCCCCATCCCCCCTCCCCTTTCCCTTCCCTACCCCTTCCTCCTCCACCCCAACCCCTCTTCTTTGCTAACAGAATTCTGTACGACTCGAAAAAAAGTAAATAAATAAATAAATAAATAAATAACTCGGAAGAAATTTATTTCCCGAATATGGGGTCGAACCCTGAAAGACAATCCAGGACGCCAAGTTAGAATGACAAGGATCCGATTTTATTAGTCATACGAGTTCTGATTCTGCAGCAATGTTCACCTCTCTTCTATGGTTCTCTTTTTTTTAGCATTCTTATAAGGGAGTCGTTATAGCTGATGTGTCACATAATAATAATCAGTCAACCCATATATATACATACATATATATGTATATATATATATATATATATATATATATATATATATATATATATATATATATATATATATATATATATATATATTTATATATATAATATATATATATATATATATATATATATATATATATATATATATGTGTGTGTATGTACATGTGTGTGTGTATGTATGTATATATGTGTTTTATAAAAGAAGGGGAGAGTAGTATTACCCAAATCTGAAAGAAACGAAGCGACGAATTACAACAGATATCTCTGATTTATAAAAGGCGGATTTTCGTACACTTATATGATGTACTAAATCATATAAGTGCGCTTTCGTGTAGCCATTCCGTTTTCCCGTCCGTTGACTCACGCAAAGAGCGAGAGAGAGAAATTCCTACTTTCATTCTGTAAAATTTTTTCCAGTACTTTCCAAACCACTTGGTCCTGTAAATAACATGTCAATCTCGGAATGAGTTTGGTCAAATGGATCAAACACGGTACGAGTTTGCAAAAATTAATTTCAATATATTTTAAGGCTTGAATAAAAAGACTCCGTTCTGAATTCTGAATGCAATGAAGAATTTCACGTTAAAAATTATATTGGAAAAATTAAACACTCAAGTGTAACGACTGACTTTAAAAGAATTAAATTTAATGTTGTTAAATCATGTATTTAACTAGTGAAATTAATTACTTTAATATATCAACTGCCTCAAAAGATATTGATACAGGTTTTCCACTCATGAGGATAATTGTTCAAGGATATAACTGTACCATGAAACAAGGTATTGCGTAACTGAATTCATAATAATATAACCATAATCACCGAGTAGAAGGCAAAATTACGAGGCAATATCGCACAAGAATGACAATTTTCATTTATTGAACATTTAAATAAAAGACATGTCAGACAGAATTTATCTTCAAATATATCTACTGGTCATTTTTTTACCAGATGCTTATTTAGTATTTATTAGCAACAATACCTTCTGACTCCTTGATTTCTTCACATGTTGGAAACTCTTATCACTTCAAGCCGAGAGCCAAATGAAGATATACTGACAACCGGTCGACACTCGGATTTCGGCTAGGGGTATCCGCACGGGGTAGGGTCTCGGCTAGGGGTATCCGCACGAGGTAGGGTCTCGGCTAGGGGTATCCGCACGAGGTAGGGTCTCGGCTAGGAGTATCCACACGAGGTAGGGTCTCGGCTAGGGGTATCCGCACGAGGTAGGGTCTCGGCTAGGGATATTCGCACGAGGTAGGGTCTCGGCTAGGAGTATCCACACGAGGTAGGGTCTCGGCTGGGGGTATCCACACAAGGTAGGGTGGTCTCGACTAGGGGTATCAGCATGAGGTAGGGTGATCTCAGCTAGGGGTATCCGCACGAGGTTGGGTCTCGGCTAGGGGTATTCGCACGAGGTAGGGCCTTGGCTAGGGGTCTCCGCACGAGGTAGGGTCTCGGCTAGGGGTATACGCACGAGGTAGGGTCTCGGCTAGGGGTATACGCACGAGGTAGGGTCTCAGCTAGGGGTATCCGCACGAGGTAACGATAATTATCGCGGACGGATATCAGTAATCTTTATTCTTCTTCGTTTGGTTCTAGGCTTGTAGTGGCCAGCGTTTCCAGCATGCGAAGAAATCGAGAAGTTAAAAGTTAAGAGGGCATTATGGCTAATGAACACTATATATATATATATATATATATATATATATATATATATATATATATATATATATATATATATATATATATATATATATATATATATATGTGTGTGTGTGTGTATATATGTATATATATATGTATATATATATATATATCTATGTATATATATATATCTATGTATATATATATATATATATATATATATATATATATATATATATATATATTGTGTGTGTGCGCATGTGTGTGTATGTGTGTAATTGTAATAGCCACAATATCCTCTTAACTTCTCGATTTCTTCGCACTCTTTTTGATATGCTTGTCACTACAGAGCCTTAGATCCAAGTGCAGGAGATTCGAAATAATCATGATGTCCGGTACCGGGAAACGAACCCATAATCACAACGGGGTCACGTTGCCGCCTAACCGCGTGGTCAGGTCGGCTACGTGACCTCGTTGTGATCATGAGACGCGGGATTGTTTCCCACTAGCTGACATCATAATTGTTTCAAACATCTTGCACTTGGATCTAAGGCTTGGTAGTGACAAGCGTATCCAAAAAACCGCAAAGAATTCGAGAAGTTAGAGGGCTAATTGTGGCTGTTACAATTACATACGTATCTGGTAAAAATATCGAGGGGAAAATAACATCTTTAATAAACAACATAGTCTTATAATAATAAAACTATAATAATAAGTCGATGCGATAGTAAGGACAGAATAAACTTGAAAAATATTCTTAAAAACGGATTCAAGGCAAATAGGTTTTTAAGTTAACAAAATACTAGATTTATCACTGTTGCCATATGGCGATGTAGAAGATCTGAAGATGTGAGAAATAAAAAAAAAAACGATAATGAATCTTCTTAAAAGCTTCATGACATTCTTACCCTCAGACACCCGAGATTTCTTTGAGGTCTTCAAAAATAAGCAGTTTTTCCTTTCTTTTTATCCTCAGAGTATCCCCATTTTCTTCTTTTCTAACTGCGATTTGGATTAGCTTTAGTGTCTTTATAACATTATACAATAATTATGCAAATTACAATAAAGCTTTTTAAAATATCGTAATTTTCTGTTTTGCTGTCAAAACCAGCCGGTAAATTGAATTAATATTTTTTGTAATAATTTTACAACTGATTTTGTAAAGAGAGAGAGAGAGAGAGAGAGAGAGAGAGAGAGAGAGAGAGAGAGAGAGAGAGAGAGAGAGAGACAGCTAAACTTTAAAAATTATTCCATATTTCGTGTTGTACCTGAGCGCCTTTGGGAATGAATTTAATACATTTTTAGAAACCTTTGATGGGATTTTTATGCGAGAAACAAAATATTTTCCCATTTCGGATCTTTTTCCAGATAACGATTTAGGATTAACTGGGATGTTTTGCTTTTTCACATTTTCATTTTCACAGACTCTTGTACAATGCAGACAACTCATATCTATCTTTTATTTTGTCAGGTAGAAATTCGGTTATGAAAGGCTGAAAGAAAAATGATATATATATATATATATATATATATATATATATATATATATATATATATATATATATATATATATATATATATATATATATATATATATATATATATATATATATATTTCTAAATTATATATATATATATATATATATATATATATATATATATATATATATATATATATATATATATATATATATATATATATATATATATATATATATATATATGTATGTATATATTTTTTTTCTTTCAATCCCTCTTAACCGAATTTACGCAAATTACCTCAAGGATGTAATACTGCAGTGCATCTAATAGCCATGAGTCCTTGTTAAACACTGCTGCGCTTGTAGGCAATGCACCTGCCTTCATACACGCTTCATGATGAAAAACATGTAGGCAATTTTTACGTTGCGAAAACGCAAGCATGGGCTTAAATGGGTTAATAGGATTTTACCCTCAAGATTGCCTCCTAAATCACTCACAAAACTGAGGGGATTTATGCCAAGGGGATATTCGCCGAATAGGTATGAAACGGGTACGAACTCCTACAAAGAGAGAGAGAGAGAGAGAGAGAGAGAGAGAGAGAGAGAGAGAGAGAGAGAGAGAGAGAGAGAGAACCGTACATCTTTAAACAATAGGATTTAAAAACATTTTCCCTCCTTTTATTCTGTTGAATTGAGTTCACAGTGAGGATAAAACACTTCATTAAAAATCAGATAGTCTCCTTTATTTACTCGTTTGGATGATCTTCAAAGATCCCAGTTGTTTGTTTTTTCCTCTTAGGACGTGTTTCATTTGACTTCCTCTTTGGACGTGTTTCATTTGACTTCCTCCTTGGACGTGTTTCATTTGACTTCCTCTTTGGACGTGTTTCATTTGACTTCCTCTTTGGACGTGTTTCATTTGACTTCCTCTTTGGACGTGTTTCATTTGACTTCCTCTTTGGACGTGTTTCATTTGACTTCCTCTTTGGACGTGTTTCATTTGACTTCCTCTTTGGACGTGTTTCATTTGACTACCTCTTTGGACGTGTTTCATTTGACTTCCTCTTTGGACGTGTTTCATTTGACTTCCTCTTTGGACGTGTTTCATTTGACTTCCTCTTTGGACGTGTTTCATTTGACTTCCTCTTTGGACGTGTTTCATTTGACTTCCTCTTTGGATGTGTTTCATTTGACTTCCTCTCATGCCATTTTCTTTTCGAGCTGATATTTCTGTGACATCGTATCGTTTACCAAGCATGAGAGCAATCTATTTCTTATCAACATGTATTATTTGTTATTTTTTCCAATATTATTAAATGTGAAACTTTATATATATATATATATATATATATATATATATATATATATATATATATATATATATATATATATATATATATAAGTTTCACATTTCACATTTATAATATATGTGTGTGTGTGTGTGTGTGTGTGTGCGCGCGTGCACGCGCGTGCATCAGATTTTCTATAGAAAAATGTGAAGTTCAATTTCCGCCCGTAAAAGTTAAAACAGTCCTTCAAGTGACGTCCGTCTTTCAATATTCCTGTATTTCTTGTAATATTCCTACAATATTTTTCCCGTAAATTCAACGAGTACCGAAAATTCTCTCTCTCTCTCTCTCTCTCTCTCTCTCTCTCTCTCTCTCTCTCTCTCTCTCTCTCTCTCTCTCTCTCTCTCTCTCTGTCATACACATCATAATACTTAACTTTATACAGGGAATTCAAGTAATTGGTGCGTCGCCACCCTTCCAACCATTATGCAAGGTTGAATAACTCGGCTTAATTCTCCCAGTCAACATTAAAATAATTCAGTGAGGCTAATCTGAAGCGCAACGACCACTGCCTTATTTCATCCCACCCGAATCCTCAGACTAAAGCAGATACTTCCGTCACCAAGAACCAAAAAAAAAAAAAAAAAAAAAAAAAAACACGGCTCTCCAGGGAACTGTCTCTAACCATGCTGAGAGAAATTGTTCTCTGTAATGTGTAGGATTTTTTTGTTTTTCGTTTCAGAGAGGTTCAAAACGGCTGAAAAGGAAAAATTATATATTTGTTTGCAGCTGCTTGTCTTTCAAATGTGGGGGGTTTTACTGGTTTGCAAAGTCATGTTTTTAGCCCTTACCGACAACTTTTTTTTGGGTGCAGCGGGTGAGAGATAAGGGGTGGTAGTACAACTGGTGACTAAGGATAACATCAATCAGACAACTGATTCCGCCTAATCAGAAGTCAATTTAGTGTTTGTGTCCAGTTAAGGAGGGATTAACAAAATCTAAAATAATAACAAAAATGTATTTGCATATTAGCTCAGTGTAATTTTAACCGAAACCCGTATTATATAAATAGGAATCATCTGAACGTTTCCATCAGACATCCGCTAATTTTTTTAAAAGCATCTAAGATAATACATACTGTATATAAAGCATAGCTACTTAATCGTACCTTTGACATCATTCAGTCTTTGCATGGTGTATCCTAAGTAGGCAGCAGTCACTATGAAACAAAGTGACTTTTCTGGAGTTAAATACAGCCTGCGGTAATTCAACGGTTTTTCTTAATTTCATGCTTCTTGTCTCTATAAATCTGTTTATACATTTCACACACACACACACATATTATATTATATTACATATAAGTGTGTTTGTATTTATATATAAATTCTATAGTTTTCAAAAAAAATAAAGGGAAATAAAAGCGATAATGATCAATGTTAAGCAGAATATAGAACATTCCCAGCCGTTGAACCATAAAATATAACTACATTAAAGAGGGGAGAGCAATCCAAATCTTTCGCCATATCAAATGTCGAAGGCAGTCTAAATTACAGAAATACATTACATTTGCTGAAAGTCGGAAGATAGTGTACAAATACTGATACTCTTTTATAAAACATTCGAACGCCAAAGAAAAACAATCAACTTTTCAGAAAAAAAATAAAAATATTCTAACGTAAAAACGGGAGCTACACAAACTAAGTCAAACCATTTAAAAAAATGTAAAGATAAAGCTATATATTTTCATTTTCATCCAGAAGGGATGATATTGAAAATGCAATTGGTTTATATCCGGTTAATATTTTGGATTAAGTGAGAAGAGGCACTCAGCGGACAGGTGAAATCCGTTCTTCACGAATACCGAATTTCATAGAAATGGTCAGAATTGCAGTTGGAAAATAGAGGTCTGAAAATTAGGATAGAACTGCAGTTGGAAAATGGTCTGAAAATTAGGATAGAATTGCAGTTGGAAAATAGAGGTCTGAAAATTAGGATAGAATTGCAGTTGGAAAATAGAGGTCTGAAAATTACGATACACTAGAAGGGTCTTAAATGTTGGAGCAGAGCTGTTAATAAAACAAAACGAAGAGGGAAATAAAAGGAATTGAAGAAGATATCTGTTTTCAGAGAAAATACAAGGAAACTCTCTCAACAAAGCCCAGAGCTGCACATTAGTCACACTTTAGGAATGTATATATGTTTGAAGCTATTTAGATTGATGTGTGTGTGTGTGTGTATATATATATATATATATATATATATATATATATATATATATATATATATATATATATATATATATATATATATATATATATATATATATATATATATATGCATGTGTGTGTGTTTGTGTGTTATGCATTTCATTAAAAAGATTTTTCATACTTAATCATGTTGTATTTTCTTTTATGTTAGAACTAGATCAGTCTTTGTCTTTGCATTTCAACGATCTGTTTACTTGAAAGAAAATGTTGCCTGATTGAGAGGATTGATTGCATTGTTGAGAAGCTTGTCTTAAATCTTCAATTAATAGAATTTTACCTTAGAAAGCGCTCTAAATCACTTGCAGAAGTAAGAGGATTTTATGAAATTAATATTCAAGGAAAGTTCTATTCAAGGAAAGTTTATGAAGTGGATAATAGAGAGAGAGAGAGAGAGAGAGAGAGAGAGAGAGAGAGAGAGAGAGAGAGAGAGAGAGAGAGAGAGAGAGAGAGAGAGCAAATACCTGGAGATCAAGGATGCTACTTGAAAATCAATCGGTTCGTAAAATATTTTATGAAACATCTGAACTTGAAGACATATCTGAAAAAAACTCACTCTGTTTTACAAGGAACAGTTTCTCAATTGACTTCTATTCACTGACGAGAAACTTGCATTCCAAACGATGCAGGTTATAATATATGATTCCTGAAACTGATGCACCTCCAACACCTTAAAAGTTCGACTGAATGCAGAGTTTAGGTTTCAAGTTTAGACAATGACCTAAAACTGCAGCTAGATAATTAATTTATCGCTCTTAAAGACCATTCATAGTTATAAACTAGTAATTCCTAATAATTCTAATTACCTTGTCCTGATAGACTGGAAAACTACTTTAAATA
>NC_089746.1:59211511-59219011 GCF_040412425.1 Macrobrachium rosenbergii | reverse complement strand
TATATGCATACATATAACATATATATACATATATATATATATATATATATATATATATATATATATATATATATATATATATATATATATATATATATATGTGTGTGTGTATATCATATAAAAACTGGGGATTCATTCATTCATTGTTCGAAGGAATACAGAATATTATAATCTTTTGAAACATGAAATAATATGACTGTATTACAAGAGGGAAACGAGATTTATATATTTCGTCATATGAAAAATATAAAAGAATTAAACTACTCTTTTAAATACCATTCAAACGCGAAAGAAAAACTATAGCCTCTTCAAAAAAAAGATAAAAATGTTCTCAAGTAAGAAAGAGGAGCAACATGAAACTGAGTAAAACCATTTAAAACTGTAAAAATAAAATAATATACTTTCATATTCATTCCGACGGGATGATGCTGACAAAACAATTGGTTTATATCCGGTTAATATTTTGGATTTAGTGAGTAGATGAACGCCGCGAACAATTAAAAACCGTTCTGGAGTAAGTGAACGAACACCGGAATGCACAGAAACGGTCAGAATTGCAGCTGGAAAAAGAGGTCTGGAAATTGGGATACAAGCGATGGGAATCAAATGTTGGAGCAGAGCTGTTTACTAGAAAAAGAATATTTGTTGACGGAGAAAATAAAAGAAAAATCTTCTACTGTTTTGAAGAGTTGTACATTCTCATACACATATGCAAAACATTTACAAATACACACACACATATATATTTATATATATACATATATATATATGTATATATATATATATATATATATATATATATATATATATATATATATATATATATATATATATATATATATAAAAGCGTAATGAAGCTATAACAATTATAGCGCATATACAAAAATAATTGCAAGATGAAAAAGACAAAATCTGAACGCGCGCAGGGGCGGTTGTTACTGACTCTGTATTGACTAATTACTAGTTTTAAGCACAGTTCCATGTGCTTACCATCTTTTTGTAAATAAATTTCGCTCTCGCATTTGCTTATTTGCCTAAATAAAGAGTACATTAGTGAAATGGTAATTTTTACAAATGTTTTAGAAATAGCTTAAGTTGGAAAGGTAGCCTAAATAGAAATGCATATTTTATCAATATATCTTAAAAGATTTCTATGCTTTACAATAACTTATTTTCATTATTTTCTTGGGCATATCAAGTACCTCTCATACATTACCTTTCCTATGCTAACTTTACCTTTGCATTGGTTTCATTTAGGTTTATTTTGCTTATGAAGTTTAAATGATGGCAAATAACCTAAAGTTTTCAAAATCTGGGTACTCGTTCCCTTCATACGATCAAGTCTCAAATTATCGAAAAATTTTTTCTGCCAATCAGAAAACTAAAGCATTGTTAGGCTAACGGCCATAAAAAAAAAAACAATAAATAAACAAGTAAAAAATGCGCAGGAGTGTCTTCGGCGCAATCGAGTTTTCTGTACAGCGTATGGTGCCATGTGAAACTTTCAGCCGCGGCCATTGAAACTCAGCCAAGGTCAGGTAGTGGCCTGTGTTGTTGTTGATACTATATCGGTGCCGGGAGTACGATTATGGCTAACTTTAACCTTAAATCAGAAAGAAACCAAAGAGGCTATAGGGCTGCAATTTGGTATGTTTGATGATTGGAGGGTGGATGATCAACATACGAATTTGCAGCCATCTAGTCTCAGTAGTTTTTAAGATTTGAGGGCGGAGAGAAAAAGTGCGGACGGACAGACAAAGCCGTCACAATAGTTTTCTTTTACAGAAAACTAAAAGGGGTTCATTTTTTATGTCTTTTTTTCCCAAGTGATCTACGCTTGTAAAACAGGTTACGGCATCTCTGGTATGGCAAGAGAAAACGCAAACAGACAATACAAGATTTGATGATTGACGCTGCGCATCTAACTCCCAGGACTGCCATCGTAAAGTCCAGGAAAATGAGTCTCTGAAGAATTACAGGGACTATTGCTGTTGGAGGAGTGTTCTGTCTTCGTTTCATGGGAACCCAGAGTAGAGGGAGAAATGACCAGAGGAAAAATAGCAAAGATGAAGAAAGGAAGGAAATTGTCACCAGAGTCACTAAACTTGGCCGACATGAGATGAGGTGAAAGAGTTTTATTGTTATTGTTCGTGAATGCTGGAGAATCACGTTCAAAAGAGTGTAAAAAAGTAAGCTATTGAAGACTTTCTATTCTGAAGAGAAGTTCAGAGGTTTGCATGATAGAAAACATTATCTGCCAAAGAGGATTGATTACGTTGATGATAAGCTTAACTGTAATCTTGATTGAATAGGATTTTACCTTCGAGAATGCTTTCTAAGTCACTTGCAGAACTAAGAGGATTTTGGGCGTTTAACATTCAGGGAAAGTTTATGAAGTGGATAACAACAGAGAGAGAGAGAGAGAGAGAGAGAGAGAGAGAGAGAGAGAGAGAGAGAGAGAGAGAGAGAGGCAGCTTACGAGTAAATACCTGAAGTTCAAGGATACCAGAAAATCAATCGGTTCATGAAACATTTGATTGAACATGTAAACTCGAAGACATATCCAAAAATAACATACTCCGACTCCGTTTATAAGGGACAGTTTCTCAGTTCACTTCTGTTGCTTGGTAAGAAACTGGCATTCTAACGAGGCAGGTTATATGATTAATGAAACAAAAGTAATTTCAGCACATCAAAAGTTCCGCTGAGGGCAGAATGAAGGCTCATATGAGATAACACCGTAACAAATTAATTTTAAAGACCATTCGTAGTTTCAAATTGGTAATTCCTAATCATTTGAATTTAACTCGTCGTGATCAGCAGGTTAATAGCTATTTCAGATAAACGATAAAAAAAGTTCTGTTTTTCATTCGTGTACAAATTCGAATGCCCATAATCCATATTTTCAGTACAGCCTTTCTGATTCGTAAAGAAAAGTCCTCAACTTTTGAATCACAAACAAGCAGTTCAGAAAGAAGGGTTTTGTAGATAGTTAGTATTAAAAAATGTCCTTATTAAATCAAAGCTGTTTATTAAAAGAACTGTGCATTTTTTATAATGCTTTATGTAGTATTAGGTTGTGCAATCTCCCTAAGGAAGCATTAAACTGATTACAGCACAATGATTGATGACATTTGGTTCAATGGCATTCCCAGTGTAGAATGAACTCTGGCGCGCCAATAAAAAAAAATATACGAAATATAAAAAAAATAATTACGTAAGCGTTATTACAACGATGAGGTGATGTCAAAAAGTTCACCCCAATAAAATTTCATGTGCATCTTTCCTGCAAAGTATTTTTGAGAACTAAAAACTTTTGTACAGTATATATGGATTTTTGTTACAGTCGTCAACCTACTTCACTATGTTAACAATTCTAGTTATTTTATTCATTTTCAAAGCGTATCTGAGAACATAAGAGAGTAATCTGAAATAATGACACGTGGTCTTCCTTGGTAAAAATATAAGCTAAAGGGAAGAAAATAAGAGAAAGATTGATATAATGAAACAGAGTACAGTAAAATCAACTGATTATCACAGTTTAGCTACAATTGCTGAATTCTGTTCTAGTATCTTCTCTATATTACAGGTTATTTGCGGCGTCATTAAACGGTTCTTTAGTAGCTGTATTCATGAAAATTCAGTTTATATAGAACATTACTCTTGTAGCAAGAAATTCTTTAGATTTTCATGACTTCTTGATACGAAAGAACACTGACAGAACGGAAGGACACGGGACAGAAAAAGAAAACAATCCTTTTTTCCTGTTAATGTTGATCATACGGATTTCCTGGTTAGGGTCTTTCTGTAATACACACACACACACACGCACGCACACACACACAAACACACACACACACACACATACATATATATATATATATATATATATATATATATATATATATATATATATATATATATATATATATATATATATATATATATATATATATAATATATACACATGAAGCTACAAATGTCGTTTAATATCCAATTCACGCTACTTCGGGAATATCCCCGGTGGGGAATTATCACCGAAAGGGAATTTATAAGTGATAAATGGATCGGTACCGCCGGGTCTCGATCCCTCGACTCAGTTACCTTCCAACGACTCCAGCCGACGGTCTACCCACTGAGCCATCACGAGAGGTATAAGTTAATGCTAAATCTTCTTGACGTTAACTTATTATGCACTGTGGTTTACCAAAATGCTATCCTAATAATCGTTGTTTTTCGGTTTAATATCTAATCATATTCCCTTTATTATCAGGGAAATCTTTCAGCGTAGAATTACCATACAAAGCAAGTAGCAGTGATATCTCTCTCTCTCTCTCTCTCTCTCTCTCTCTCTCTCTCTCTCTCTCTCTCATATTCACACACAGAAACACAGATAAAAAGGCGAAACATTAAAATTGCGCTAAGCGATATATTACTCACAAACTTCTAAAATAAGAAGCATGTTCCATTTTGCGTTTTTAACCATTACTGCATTCGTTTGTTTAACTTTTAATGGTGAAAATTCAAAACGTTCGGAAACTGAGAAAAGAACTGCAAAACCCAGTTAACGTGCTCTGGGCTTCAGGGAAATGCTGATTTCACGCAGAAAGTTTCCTTTGCTAATTTCTGACATTATTCCGAGTTCGTCCATTGTGAAATTATATGTATCCTAGCTACGCTTCACTTACGAAAACCAGGGGTCTTCCTTTCTGGAGAAGATGATTCAGTTGCCTAGAACAAATGTTTGCTACGTTTGGTGGTGCTTAGTGTAAGAGTGTTCTCTTAAAAAAGGATGTGGCGGATTGACAGAATTGCTGTTTGTTCAATTAGCACCTATTTTATGACGAATGTAAAACTTAAACAAGTAAGGGTGGAGACTGACAGAACCCTGTAAAGGTAGATCTCAGGGAAGATATCGTTTTTCTACGCGGCTATTTAACAAAGGCATAATCCATCAAATAGTAACCAAATAAACATGAATGCCTAACAATTCTTTGTACGTACCGTTATGAATGATTTCAGAATGGATACAATCCTTTTAGTAAACCGCTCCTTCATGATATTTTGAATTTACTTCATCTTAGGATCGTATCATGATGCCGTGAATCGTATTCAACGCTGCTTCAGGATGAAGGAATTCTAAATGAATGACTCATTTCAGAGCAAATGATTATCTAGGGAGACTTCCTTTGATGTTCATTTCATAGGCATTGGCCTTTGGGCTTGGAATATCCTCGGAAAAGAGAGAGAGAGAGAGAGAGAGAGAGAGGGGTAGCGTAACTTAAAAGGGTAGCATATCTACTTATTTTTACGACAGAATATCTATACAGAGAACGTTTATTTCTCGTATTGTTATCCCATAATGATGATGTCATCGACATCATTAGTCAATGTCTTTTCGAATAATTAGATACATCACCACTGCTGGAATACATTTAAAAAAAGGCGGTTGCAAGTCGTACATATTGCAAGCATTTATATTTGATAAAGGGGCCACCATTCATTTTCTTTGTGGGACATCTGCATAATATCTATTGCTTTTCCACATATTTTTGCTGCCTCATCTGGCGGAATTCGTCTTATTCCAAATGCAAATTAGATATTCAACGAGCCTTGGAAGATGCGTTGTTGTCATTCATGTGGATTTATCATTTTGCATAACTCATCCGACAGGAATTCTCTCTCTCTCTCTCTCTCTCTCTCTCTCTCTCTCTCTCATTATAAGAGCATTTTTTATTTTACCTAGTGTTCTACCTACACATGACCCTGAGGAGTTATTATTCCTTCGTTAAAAGATAATTGCAATTAACGAGGCCCTTTTACGTATGAAGAATTTTAATATATCTATTTTACTGGTTCTATTATATCATTATTTTGAAATTCAGCCGCATTCGCTATCATTTTCTGAAACTGAACGCTTTAAAGGTATTTATTTTTCCCTATTATTTGAGTGAGGTACTAGATTACAGCCTGGGATTCAAAATTCGTTTCAGAGTCGCATAATAAAGCCTTCAGCGATTGGCTCATTTGAGAGTTTACGTGGCCCCGACGTTTAAACTCGCTTAATTGGTCCAGTTTAAAATTGAAGGAGACTAAATAACGTCTCGAAATGATAAACATTGAGTAATCATCCCCATTTTTATTTGGTAATAAAAGTGAAAAAGACTAAACAGCGTCTCGAAATGAAAAGCATTGAGTTAGCATCCCCATTTTTATTTGGTAATAAAAGTGAAAAAAAGACTAAACAGCGTCTCGAAATGAAAAGCATTGAGTTAGCATCCCCATTTTTATTTGGTAATAAAAGTGAAAAAGACTAAACAGCGTCTCGAAATGAAAAGCATTGAGTTAGCATCCCCATTTTTATTTGGTAATAAAAGTGAAAAAGACTAAACAGCGTCTCGAAATGAAAAGCATTGAGTTAGCATCCCCATTTTTATTTGGTAATAAAAGTGAAAAGACTAAACAGCGTCTCGAAATGAAAAGCATTGAGTTAGCATCCCCATTTTTATTTGGTAATAAAAGTGAAAAAGACTAAACAGTTTGAGTTAGCATCCCCATTTTTATTTGGTAATAAAAGTGAAAAAAGACTAAACAGCGTCTCGAAATGAAAAGCATTGAGTTAGCATCCCCATTTTTATTTGGTAATAATTAAAATTTCAGATCCAGTCAATTATGTGAATTAATGCAAAAGTCTTTTTTCTTGTTCTTAGGTATCACAACTCCTGTTAGATGTGGTTACATTTAAGAATATGGTTAATTCTTGACAACTACATAGACAAACACACCCACACAATACACGCACCCCCACACACCCACAGTAATAAAATAATTGTGTGTAATGAACAAAAACAGTAGCTACACAAAGTATGATTACTGCTTTTATTGCTAACAAATACAATGATAATATTTTATGAAATCTAGAAGAGAGCATACTCACACTACCGATGACTCACGTCAGAACTGGAACAATTATTTTAATTTTAAATAATTTTCGGAACAATAAAAGTAAAGAAACATACCTTGAGTAATCTAGAAGTTTAAGATTGGGTCAACATGAAAATTACTGTAGTGTCGTACTCAGACAATACAGAAAAAAAAAATTAGAGTATCAGAAACATCATCATATAATCCCTGAAAATTTTTGGAGAAATTCGAGAATTTATTGCAAGACATTCAAAAGTGTTCCATGGGATAGAAGTTACGTATAGAAAACGTATTTAATAAATAAAAGGAAGCGCAAATAAAGGATTAAAGGCATTCTTTATCAACGTCTAATAATGGATATTAAGAATAGTCTCTTATTTCCATCCCCTTACATAGAATCCAAACGCACCTAATCTCTTAAAAGATCAACCAAAATGGGTGACGGAGTTTCGTTATTATATAAATATACAGCCCGGTATTCAGGACTTTAGTTCCTTACCAGTTTTTATGAATGCTTAGAAGGGGAAAGAAAACTCAAAAATTGATAAAACATTTTAAGAGAATTAAATCAAATCG
>NC_089746.1:59196511-59206511 GCF_040412425.1 Macrobrachium rosenbergii | reverse complement strand
GAAAGGAAAATGGGAAATACTCTGGGGATGAAAAGAAAGGAAAATGGGAAATACCCTGGGGATGAAAAGAAAGGAAAATGGAAATACTCTGGGGATGAAAAGAAAGGAAAATGGGAAATACCCTGGGGATGGAAATACCCTGGGGATGAAAAGAAAGGAAAATGGGAAATACTCTGGGGATGAAAAGAAAGGAAAATGGGAAACACCCTGGGGATGAAAAGAAAGGAAAATGGGAAATACTCTGGGGATGAAAAGAAATGAAAACGGGAAATACTCTGGGGATGAGAAGAAAGGAAAATGGGAAATACTCTGGGGATGAAAAGAAAGGAGAATGGGAAATACTCTGGGGATGAAAAGAACGGAACACTGGGAAATACTCTGGAAAGGAAAATGGGAAATACTCTGGGGATGAAAAGAAAGGAAAATGGGAAATACTCTGGGGATGAAAAGAAAGGAAAATGGGAAATACTCTGGGGATGAAAAGAACGGAAAACGGGAAATACTCTGGGGATGAAAAGAAAGGAAAATGGGAAATACTCTGGGGATGAAAAGAAAGGAAAATGGGAAATATAAATGAAAAGAAAGGAAAATGAGAAATACTCTGGGGATGAAAAGAAAGGAAAATGGAAATACTCTGGGGATGAAAAGAAAGGAAAATAAATACTCTGGGGATGAAAAGAAAGGAAAATGGGAAATACTCTGGGGATGAAAAGAAAGGAAAACGGGAAATACTCTGGGGATGAAAAGAAAGGAAAATGGGAAATACTCTGGGGATGAAAATAAATGAAAATGGGAAATATTCTGGGGATGAAAAGAAAGGAAAATGGGAAATACTCTGGGGATGAAAAGAAAGGAAAATGGGAAATACTCTGGGGATGAAAAGAAAGGAAAATGGGAAATACTCTGGGGATGAAAAGAAAGGAAAATGGGAAATACTCTAGGGATGAAAAGAGAGGAAATTGGAAATACTCTGAGGGATAAGAAGGGCATCAAGCTTTCAAGGAGCTTTAATATTATTTTTTTTCTTTACTATATCTCTTGAGCTTCCACTAGTGGTGTGGTAATAGTATTAAATCTAGTACCTAGTTGACATAAAGTCCTTTTCGCTTTTAACCTCTGTTTTTGAAAATATTTTTCAAATTTATTGTCTCCCTACTATCGCATCGATTTATTACTTTAATTTTATTACCGTCATGGTGTTTTGGTATTTGTTGTTGTTATTATTTTCCCGTAATATCGCTGTCGTTTTCGTGCGTTTATTACTGTTTTCAATAGTTAAGTATTCTCTCTCCCTTGGTCTTAATTTTGTCTATCATACATTAAGAAAGCAATAGGATGAGCATTCCAGTGCCCTCATCTAATCCAGCACGTAAGAGAGAGAGAGAGAGAGAGAGAGAGAGAGAGAGAGAGAGAGAGAGAGAGAGAGAGAGAGAGAGATAATGCGGAGTGTGGCTATAGAGGTGACCTTAAAAGAAAGCAGAATAAAAATCTGGACACACGAAGTTAACTGGCTAAGAAGAATTTGTATTGAATTGATAATAATTTGCTGGTCAGTTACTGAATTATAATCATGATTATACCACTAATAATAATAATAACATCAAAAATATCAAATGAAGCCAAAGAGACCGAAAGAAAGTAAATATGTCCAAAGATCCTGTTTCTAGAAACTTCTGTATTTCAAAGAACACCTTCCGCCACGTTTCCAGGAACTTTCCCTATGTTTGCATAGGCTTCCTCTCAAAACTAAAAACTATAAAGTTTTTCTGCATGCGAGAGAACAGTTCCAAAGTCCCTGCAAGAGATGATACATCCTTCTAAGAACTTGGAACTGACTGTGTTGACGAGAGGCTTAACTCCTATCTTCCCTTAATAGGATTTTACCCTCAAGATTGCTTCCTAAATCACTTACAAGACTGAAGGGATTTCTACCAAGGGATATTCCCAGAATGGGTATGGAACGGGTAGGAACTGAGAGAGAGAGAGAGAGAGAGAGAGAGAGAGAGAGAGAGAGAGAGAGAGAGAGAGAGAGAGAGAGAGAGAGAATACGATATCACCTTAAAACAAGAGGGTTTTAGAACATTTTCCCTCCTCCATTCCTCGTATTGAAATGAACTCGAACGAGAATAATGCATTTCATTAAAAGTCCGACATTCACCTGTTTTTTTATTTGCTTTGACGAGCTTCAAAGATATGTTGTTTATCTTTTCTCTTTGAACTTGTTTCATTTGACTCCCTTTCAAGTCTTCGTTTTCTTTTCGTAGTGATATTCCTGTGACTTCATATTTTTCTCCATGCAAGATTTGCGCGAGAACAATCTTTTTCTTATCAGTATTTCTTATCTGTTAGTTTTCCAATGTTATTAAATACTGGCAAAAAATATGAGAAAAATAACATATATAAATACACACACACACACACACACACACACACACACATATATATATATATATATATATATATATATATATATATATATATATATATATATATATATATATATATATATATATATATATATATATATATATATTTGTATGTGTGTGTGCATATTAATTGTCTATTTAAAAAGGTAAAATTAAGTTTCTTTGAGTAAAAACTGTAACAATCCTTTATTTTAACTTTCAAGTGACGAGCGTCTTTCAATATTCCTTTCTTTTTCCTGCAATTGTTTTCAAGTTACGAAATCTCTCTCTCTCTCTCTCTCTTCTCCTAGACACCATAAGGCTTAACTTTATACATGGCACCTAAGTAATTGGTGCGTCCCCACACTTCCAACCATTATGCAAGGTTGAATAAGTCGGCTTAATTCTCCCAGTAAACATTAAAATAATTCAGTGAAGCTAATCTCAAGTGCAACGACCACCGCCTTATTTCATCCCAACGGAATCTTCAGACTAAAGCAGATCCTTCCATTAACAAGAACCTAAAAAGGAATGCTTCTCTCTAATGTATGTAGGACTTTTTAGTTTTCTTTCCAGAGGTTCAAAATGGATGAACATGCCAAATTGTATATTTGTTTGCGCCTGCTAGTCTTTCAAATAGAAGGCGTTTTACTGGTTTGAAAAATCATATTTGTAGCTGTTGCCGATTGCCTTTTTTTGGGTGGGGCGGGGGGTAGTGGAGGAGGTGAGTGATAAGGGGTTGGTAGTACCCCCGGCGACCAAGGAAAACAGCTCTCAGCTTAGAGTAATTTCAAATGAAAAATAAATATAAATAGAAACCTTCTGAATGTTTCGATCGGCCGTCAACCATATTTTAAAGCATCTAAGAAAAGACAAATATAAAGCATGGCTACTTAATCGTACCTTTGACGCCATTCACTCTTCGCATGATTTATCCTAGGCAGGAAGGAGTCACTACAAAAAAAATTGCAATTCGTTTTACTGGATAAAAAGTGACTCTCCTAGAGTGAAATATATCTTAAACGTTCCCCTCGGTAATTCAGTCGTTTTATAAAAATCATTCTTCTTACACACACACACACATATATATATATATATATATATATATATATATATATATATATATATATATATATATATATATATATATATATATATATATATATATATATATATATATATATATACACAAACACAAGTACACACATATATACATATATATATATGCGTGTGTGTGTGTGTGTGCAAAGAACATGGAGATTATTCACTCGAGAAACTTTGGAAAATATCTCGACTGTCAAGGTAAAGTTTCTATATTTTTCAAAAGAATATAATTTAAAAGATATAAAAGTAATAAGGAACACTTTTATAAGAAATATCGAATATTCCAAACTGTTTAAACAAAACAAACCACAACTATATTACAAGAAGTGAAAAACGATAGATAGGCTTCGTATTGAAAAGGTGCAATGAAATATAAATCACAGAAATACACTGAAAGTCGAAAGATATTGCATGAATATTGCTGTTGCTTTATGTAATATTCGAACAAAAAAAACAAGTTTTTTGTACACCGTATATAATGTATGAAACTCTCAGCCACGTTCCGGTGGTGGCAAGTGTTGTTGGCACCTATAGCGGTGACAGACGCACGATCATGGCTAACTTTAACCTTAAATAAAATAAAAACTACTGAGGCTCGAGGACTGCAATTTGGTATGTTTCATGATTGGAAGGTGGATGATCAACATTCCAACTTGCAGCCCTCTAGCCTCAATAGTTTTTAAGAAAAAGTGCTGACGGACAGACAAATCCATCTCAATAATTTTCTTTTACAGAAAATTAAAACCAGAGCCTCGTCAGAAAAATTAATACGTTTTCTTGAGTAAAAAGGGGAGCTAATATGAATTGAGTGAAACTAATCCAAATAATATAAAGGTAAAGCTATAAATTTTCACTTTCATTCCGACGGGGTGATATTGAAAACACAATTGGTTTATATACCAGTTGATATTTTGGATTCAGTGAGAAGAGACAAGCAACAGACAATTAAAAACCGTTCTGGAGTAAGTGGACGAATACCAGGAATTCATAGAAACTGCAGTTGGAAAATAGAAGTCTGAAAATTGCCATACACGCGAAGGGACTCAAATGTTGGAGCAGAGCCGTTAACAAAAAATAAAAGGGAAGAGGGGAACAGAAAGAATGGAAGAAGATATTTGTTGAAAGATAAAATGAAATAAAATCTCTCAACGATACCAAGAGCTGTACATGAGTACACGCACAGGATATTGTATGTATAATCAATGAATTAACGATGTATATCTATACATACAGACATGCATACGTATATGTATATATATACTGTATATATATATATATATATATATATATATATATATATATATATATATATATATATATATATATATATATATATAAAGAACTTACGAAGATATTTGTTGAAAGAGAAAAATGAAAGGAAATCTTTTAACAGTACCAAGACCTGTGCATGAGTACGCGCGCAGGAAATTATATATACAGTATTCGATTATATTTAGTTATGTATTATATATGTATATGTGTGTATTATATATGTATATGTGTGTATATGTATATGTATATATATATATATATATATATATATATATATATATATATATATATATATATATATATATATGTGTGTGTTTGTGTATATAAAATATGGGCGTTTGATTAAGCCTGGTATTCTTCCAATTAAAATTAAGAATAACGTTTGGATTTTTATTTACTTTTTATTTCCTTAAAAAAGCTTTCCAACCCAGGTATATCGGTAAGATCAATCAGTAACTGCAAAAACATTAAATGATTATAATCAGCGATACTTCATTGTTTTCGTGGAAATAATTTTTATCAATAGATTATCTGCAGAAAACAGGAAAGTACTGATATTATGACAATTTTTTGGTTCAATTGCGCTATTATATATTCCATCACTTTACGAAATATACTGTATCGTTTGGACCGTTTTCCTTTTTTATTTTGCATATAATAATTAGTTTGAGATTATTTTTTTTATAATACGAAAATTGGAATAAAACTGCAAGGAAAAACGTTTTATGCGAGTTTTTAAGTATTTTGTCTGAATTATTATGAAATATTTCATTATGTTTAGATATGAACAGTCCTACCAACCGTGTTAACAAAGTATCATCTGTATTTTACGCAAATAATGCGTGAGTTGAGTTTATCTTATTTAAATGTGATCAGATTAACATCTGTTTAAAGTAAATCAGTCTGGATGCACGATAACTTCTAAATCTTACATATGATAACTTTCTTTTTAACACCATCAAAAACGTCAAATTGAAATAAAAATTTTACAAATATGAAGAATTCAGACATACAAGAGAAGGAAACTGGAAATGTTTTTTTTTTACAAATGAATGATTTAATGGGGGTGACACAGGCCTAGAATGAATGTACCTGGTAACATGTGTGAACGGAGTTATCGGTGCTTTTGGGAGTTATACACTAAATTTCAGAATTTTAAGATTTTAAAAGGAAAGCTAGTATTTATCTGTTCTGAGTCTATGGATTATGTGAACCGTGTTGTATTAAAAATATTTTGACTATATATTACCTCTTTTTGTACGACCTATACTAGAAAACAGAGATCCACAAGGTATTTTGCAGATTTATTGAGCAATGCGTACAGCAGATGTTCACATCTTACAATCTAATTAGATTAAAAAAACAGTAGTAAATACAAAAAGAAAGAATGCTCTTACTAACTCTGTTTTATTTTACCTTTATGTTGGAACTCGGTCACCCTTTGACTTTCTGTACTAAAGAGTAAACATTATTTTCCAGATAGGATTGATAAGTTCAGCTTAATCTTCATTTAATAGGATTTTACCATAGAGAATGCTTTCTAAGTCACTTGAAGAACTGAGAGAATTTTGGGCGTTTAATATTCAAAGCAAGTTTATGAAGTGGATGACAACAGAGAGAGAGAGAGAGAGAGAGAGAGAGAGAGAGAGAGAGAGAGAGAGAGAGAGAGAGAGAGAGAGAGAGAGAGAGAGAAGTGGCTTACGAGTAAATACCTGAATGTCAAGGTTACTGCTTGAAAATCAATCGGTTGGCGAAATGTCTTATTAAACATTTAAACTTACAGACATATCTGTAAATAACATACTCCGTTTACAAGGAACAGTTTCTTAATTCACTTGCATTCTAAACGAGGCAGGTTATAAGATACACGAAACAAAAGTAATTCTTACACCTAAAAAGTTCGGCTGAAATCAGAGTGAAAGTTCAAACAGAGACGATGACCTAAAATCTTAACAAAATATTTTACGATCTTACAGATCATTCGTAGTTTTAAACTGGTAGTTCCTCATAATTTTAATTTCCTTGTCCTGATCGACAGGAAAATAGCTACCTTAAATATATGATAAAAAGTTACGTTTTTTCATAGTTTCTCTGTGTAAAAATCGCAATGCGAATATTCCATATATATTTTATCAGTCTTTTTGATTCATAAAGAAAAGTGCGTGACTACTGAATTTCTAACCAGCAGTTCAGACAGAAGAGATCTGTAGATAATTATTTATTCTAAAAATTATCCTTATTAAAATTTGTTTCTTCAAACTCAGCATAAAACTATTCTTTAAAAGAAGTATGCATTTTTTTTTCAAAATAATGCTTTATGTAGTATTAGTTTCTGTTTTATCTTCCAACGAAAATATTAAACTAATTTTTGCATAATAATTGATGCAAATTTATATATACATATATACTGTATGTGTGTCATTTATGAGTTTCTGAGTACAAAACCTCTCTTGATGTTAATTTATTATACACATGGCATACTAAAATATGCTATCGATATAACCGTAGTTTATTGGTTTAATATTTAAAAATATCATTTTTTTTACAAGAGCTAATATTAAAGGACACATAATTAACATTCAAATCAAACAAAAATAATCTCTCTCTCTCTCTCTCTCTCTCTCTCTCTCTCTCTCTCTCTCTCTCTCTATATTCACAAACAGAAACAGAAAACGAAACACTAAAACATTAACATTGTGCTGAGCGATATATTACTCACCATCTTCTAAAACAAGTGGTAAGCTCCATTATAGCCTACCTTTTTAACCGTTTTTGCATTCGTTTGCTTAACTTTTAATGACGAAAATGCAAAATTTTCAGGAACTGACAAAGCAACTGCAAAACGCAGTTAATATGCACTGAGCTTCGGGGAAATGCTAATTTCGTGCGCAAAGTTTCCTCTTCTAATTTCTGATATTATTTGGAGTTCGTCCATTGTGAAATTATATACAGTATGTATCCCAGCTACGCTTGACGCACAAAAACAAGCGTTCTTCATTTCTGGCGGAGAAGATTCAGTTGACTAAAACAAATGTTTGCTACGTGTGGTGGTGCTGGTTAATGCAGGAGCGTTCTCTAGTGGCTCAGGCCTTCTCTTGTTTTGTGTATTTTTCCTTCTGTTATAACTTTGCTTTTCGTGTAAAATCCGCTTTTTTTGTATGTGATAGCAAAGCAAAAATAATTATATATACAGTATACATGTATATATATGGGTGTGTATACATATGTATATATATATACATATACATACACACACACACATATATATATATATATGTGTGTGTGTGTGTGTGTGTGTGTGTGTGTGTTTACAAGAATGACTGATACTAGTAAGTGAATGAAGTCACTGACTTCACAGAAATATTTAGGGGTAAATCGAAGATATGATGGCAGTATAAAAGAAGGGATAGATGATAAACATGGTGAAGCAAGGAAGGATCATGGTCTGTGCAAAAGAGGTCAATGATGAAAAATAGAAGGCTTGAAATATCGTTGAAAAACAAGTGGGAACGTATGAAGAAATTGTTCAGCTGAATCTCAGTTATGGATGTGAAGGGTGTAAACTGAAAAGAAATGAAAAGAGAAAAGTTACAGCAGTAACTTTTTTATAGATTGTTTACATATTATACTTGGCATAAATTAATTGAAAAGGTGAAAATTTTTAAGACATTCAGACGTGGTGAAACGTTTAGTGTAAATGAGAGTGAATTACAGTGTTTTGAGATGGTCTATTCATATCTGGAGTTAAATGCGGCTCCTTGGATTTCAAGTATTACATACTATGAAACATCGAGGAGTGGAGGGCTGCCTAACAGTTTTAAACAAAAAAAAGACGGTCCTCGGAAATTTCTGAGCAACATGGTACTACATGAATATGAAACTTGTGGCCTTAGATAAGGCTTAGGAAGCAAGAAAATATCAAAGTTTATTCTTGGAGTTACCTGACTAGGATATTTATGTTTACCAAACAATGCCTGATTACTCTACAGGAAGTAGACTAAATACGTGTAAAGAATTTTTTGAGGAAATCTCTACTTCCATTTATTGACAGAACTTGAAGAATGAGGTGTAACGTCCATTAATTTAGATGCAACTAACTTAGTTGGTGATATGACTAGAATCTATTCGCAGGAATTACCTTTTAGAAATATCATCTGAAGTTTATTTTTTTTTTACTAAGCATGCACGTGTACTAAACTGTCTAATTCTCATTTACCCAAAATTTCATCACCTTCTTCCATGACTAATTTGCCTCTTGGGTTATCAAATTCGCCTGATAACTTGGTTTCCCATATCGGTAATTAAAGAATCCTGCCTAATTAATCCTACCAATCGACCAAGAGAATATAATTTGAAGTGAGTTATTACGTAAGTACACCATAAAATAAATATACTGTAAATATTGCACAAATCACAGTGGAAGATTTTTAGTAGGTATCTGAAGGCAGTTCAGCCATAAGTTGATGTACAAATATATCTAGATTAATGATCGGGGTTACTGACATCGTAATTTTTCTTGACTAATAAGCAAAAATATTTAGCAAAAAAGTAACTGACCTGGGTAAATATGAATCATAATTTGTATTGGTTTTATATATAAAAAGATATTATCTTCCTCCCATTGCTCACGGGCAAAAGGCAATAAGTCATCAATGTTCCAAATAACCAGAATAAAAAAAAAAAAGGGATCATGCGACACAGTACTGGGACACTAACTGAAAGGGTGACTAATTCGAGCAGGGAATGGAATCGAAAAGAAGAGGTGATCCTCCGTTTACTTAAAAAGAAAAGAGATTGAAGATAAACTAAGATTCAGAAGGGTGAAGCACCGCACGAATTTCCATGTTTTTTACATATATCTTTCCAATAAGTAAAATTAATTGGGAAAATCCTTACGGGTTGCCCCAGAGCAAGAGCCCTTGCCAGCACAAGGCTGGCTTAATCTAAAACGAACAACGAACGAACATGAGGAAAGTAAGGCTTTCTAACGAGTGGCTGAAAGAATAAGTCCCTGTAGGCTGGAGTGAGGTAGAAGGTTCGTCGATTACGTGTTTTTCATGAAAACGAAAATGTGAAAGGGAGATAAAGTCTATTTTCAAAAACTGTGTGATATGGATATTCATCAAAAAAGCATATGGTGGACTGACAGAACTGATGCTTTTTTTAACTACTGGATATTTTAAGATGAGGGTAAAACTCTGAAAGGCAACTTCAGATTA
>NC_089746.1:59176511-59191511 GCF_040412425.1 Macrobrachium rosenbergii | reverse complement strand
AGTTCTCGAAATTGGGTGCAAATGTTACATGGTTGTGAGGAGAATTGCCTTAGAAGTTAATTTACAACAGGAAATTCTTTTAGAAATGAGAGAATTGGCTTAATTCTCCCGTTAGCGTGAGAGAAATAGTGGTTAAAGTTGGACCATTACACAACTAAGTTTTAGAGATGTTCATCTTGTCTGGTGAGTTTATCGCTCATTTAAAAAAAATAATATTACCCTTCCGTGGATTAAACTCATCTTTTTCTTCGAAGCGCTGGTTTTCAAATTTTTAATAGAAATTAATTCATATGAAAATATAACCAACAACAAGTAAAATATTTATACAAGTAAATAAACATACACTAGCTTTTAAGTTAGTCATCCTAAAGTTTATCTTATAATTGCTTGCACGATTATAATGTCTGAAGTGTTCAGGGTTAGAAAGTTCTCAATATTTCCATGAAGGTAGCTTCGGTGACATGTTGAAATTAGTGTAAGGCTTTTAGCTTCGTTTGTTTCCTCCATAAATTATAAAGTTTGCGCAACAACAAGAGCCACTTTTGTTTCTTGCATTTCGAAATCAAGTACAGTTTCAAACAGAAATGGAACACGTTTACATTTGTTTGGAAAACTACTGTAAAAGTGTGTAGAATAAGGCAACATTCTGAGCCTTCTTAGTAGATAAATCTCTGAGTTTTTTTCTTTTTATTTGAAATGTTTATTTTCCTACTGACTTCCCCAAGACGTTCAAATTTTAATCTGCCATAATAACCTGAGAAGTTAATTATTAGTTCATACCTCTGGAAAATTCAAAAATTGTCAAAAAGAGAGATAAGTGAAGTGGCGCAGAGTGGAGGATAGGAATACCCCAATACAAAGAGCCATAGTTTGCAATTTTGACTGATCACTCATCTGAAGCCTAGAAATTAGAATAAGATACCATACCATAAAATATATAAAAGATAAAAATGAAGCTGGCGTAAGAAAAAATTTGTAACAATAAAAGCAATCATTTATTCAAGTTCGGCAATCAATTTTGCGCGCAACATTTGTGCAGTTTTGCTTCTTCTTTTTCGGGCAATAGAAGCCGGACTCATGAATCATTCTTGTTCTGCTTCATTAATGGAGAAATTCCGAATGATTAAACCATTTCTGTGCAAATGACTGACTGAATTGACTTACTTTGATGTTCATTGCACAGGTATTGGCCTTTTAGCTCGGGCATCAAAGATTTCTGTCCAAAAGCGGAAAGAGAGAGAGAGAGAGAGAGAGAGATCTATGAAATAGTGTATGACAGAGTGTGAGGCAATTTGCTATTTTGATGAAGCACACATAACCTTGCCGTTATGATTCCCTTCGTATAATTGAAATCAAGAGAAATATGCATCATTTTTCCCTTGGGAGGGAATAATTTTTTTTATGTACTTTGTATTTTGGTGGTGCTGCTGGTAGAAATGAGTTCGGTTACTGAAAAAGAAGCCATATTTAAGCAATATATAACGTTCCATATATTGTCGCCTGTATAATGACAACATACTTGAATAAACTCATTCATGGACGTATGGGGCTTGTATGGGAAACAAGAATTCGGTATCTTGAAAATTACGCTTTACCAATTAGTATAAGTAGTACAAAGAAATTTTATTCAGGCGATGGGAGAGGTTTTTTCCTGTTTAAAGGTCCCTCAGTTCTCACAAAACCATCTGTGAGAAACCGCCCATTCAAAATGGAATCAGAGCGACTTTAATATTTATATAAATAGCAAAATTTCGTCGTCTATACTTGACAAGATATATACTGAATTTCCTCTAGGAATACCTTCTCCCAGCGAATCGCACATGAGATTCATGGCGTCATTAGTGTTTGCATTTTCCTCATAAACATTAGTGACAGACGACCCTAAGTTATGGGACAGTTAAGGCTAAAGAATTAGCCCTCCTCGGCATTTCGATAACCTTCTCGATGCCATTAGCGAATACCATTTAAATCACATTTAAATTTCGCAGGATTTGCGTTCTAGCAACAAAAGCTGCCCGCGACGTAAAGTATGAAAATTTAGATAATTAACTTTTCTCGTATTATTCTCTCAAAACATCTTTCAAAATTTTTTCGCCCCCTTTTCTTCTCTCAGTGTACACCTCGCTCTCAAAGGCGTCTTCCTTTTGCCTCATCCATCTCCGTTCGCCTTACTCTCTATGCAAATCAGTTATCCAGGAGATCCCTTCGGAGATGCATCGATGTCATTTATGTAAATGCATCCTTCGGCTTACTACGTCAGCAAGGTCTTTCCTTGGCGGTCTTTTATTTTTGCTGTACGTTTCAGAAAGTCGCTCCGCCTCTCTCTCTAATTTAATTTCCAGAGTCGGGGTTTAAAATTTCGGTAATAACTAACCTTGGAAACCCCTCTCTCTCTCTCTCTCTCTCTCTCTCTCTCTCTCTCTCTCTCTCTCTCTCTCTCTCTCTCTCTCTCTCATATTTATTTTCCCGGTTAAGTAAACGTTTTACCTCTTCACAATGGTGAAAACAAAGCTAAAATTTTACTTCACACAATAAAATCCACAGACTAATATTAAATCATTATTGCAAGGTTGGAGCAGTTGGCCAGCTAGGTCAGAATTTAAATGGAGTGTATGCACAGCAAAAGTCAAGGAGTATGGCTGCTTACAGTGGGTAGCACATGGCATACTGTAAGCGGTATCTCTTTGGAGGATATGGGCTTCTCTGACTCATAGTTTTATATTTAACATTTATAATTATATATATATATATATATATATATATATATATATATATATATATATATATATATATATATATATAAATATATATATATATATAATATATATATATATATATATATATATAAAAATATATATATACACTGTATAATATTATTTTCAAACCAATTTATAAAATGGCAAAAACTTCGGATTCATTAAACAAAACATGAGCATTAGCAAACAACAAATTTATATTTATGGATATCTATTTTTAAAGAACGAAAGGAAAAACTTTATGAAGCGACACTGAGCCTCAATCTCTAAAGCTCGTAAACATTTTATGCAATAATGGTATTACTGCCCAGAACCCTTTTTTAAGAGGCTAAATTTCAGACTCAAATCGGTACAAACATTCAAAATAAATTGAATTCTCGATTTGCAACGACTGAAAATACGAAATTTAGGAAGCTTTATACTACCGGCGGTGTTAGCCATAATAATTGAAGAACGCCCTCACACCCTTCACCCACCCTTCAAAACAAGACAGATCGAAGTAACACATCTTTGAAATATTCCTTGTAATCTCATTTAAGTCGACGCCTTATAACTCTGACAATCTTTTTAGGGATTTCGAATTACTGGACAGAAGTAAATGATCATGTTACTGTCACCTTTTCTCGGGAGACGAGACGACACGGTCATGTTACTGACATCCTTGCTCCACAAAGGAGACGAAATGTTCGACGAGACACTGGTAACTTTTCGCATTAAATAAGAAATGATCGGGTTATTGGCATCTTTCCTTGGCAAAGGAGACGCCATAACCTAAAGCGATCGCCTCCGAGTTACCCGCCATGACGATAAGCGCTGCTATTCCTCTTGTCTAATTGCTCTCTAATTGCCAGCCATTGCAGAGACCATTAGGCCTGCCTTGTTCAAGCATTCCAAAGGTTTCAAGATCATCTGCAAACGGCTGTGCGAGGTCGTATTGATTTGGGCCATTTCGCTTCGACTAAGGTCTGGTTGTTTTGGCCATTAGTGGGCATCGATCACTGTTGGTGTAGTTTCTGCATCTGAGTTATTTCTGACTTCCCTTCCTGAAATCTTCTATACAGAGGCATCGCCTGTTGTTTTCTTATTGTTATGGAAAAAGGCCATCAACGTTTTTTTTTCCTTTGATATCTTTTAAATTTATTTGTCATAGTGATTTCTTTTTGTTTATACTTGGCAAGGTCAAATTTTCAAAAGTTATAACCACACTGCACTCCAGACTTTGACAAGGTTATTTTATATATGTAAATTTGGAAATAGTTTTTATTTTATTTATGCAGTACAGTATTACTGACAGTAAAGTCATTCCCATTATGGCAAATAGCAGAACGAATCTCAAAAAAGAAGACTGATCAACAGAAATACGTATTGCATAAATGACAACTACAAATCAGGAAAACTAGGATAACGGCAATGCGCATCATCTGAATTTACAAAAGTTCATTCATTCGCTAATGTTTTTTAGCTTTCAGCTCAAAAATATTGCATTAACCAATATTGCTTCATGGTATAGTGCAACTGTCTGAAATAGTATTTTCTTAATAATTGCCCATTTAGTTTTTTGTAAATAAAACTATCGAGATAGCTTTCTCTGTCCATCCGCACCTTTTCTGTCCACCCTCAGATCTTAAAAACTACTGAGGTTAGAGGGCCGCAAATTGGTATGTTGATCATGCACCCCCCAATCATCAAATACCAAATTGCAGCCCTCTAGCCTTAGTAGTTTTTATTTTATTTAAGGTTAAAGATAGCCATTGGTCGTGCGTCTGGCAGCGCTTTCCGAAGGCGTCGCCGACTCACCTTCACTTGACCGCATCTGGGGAGCAACTGAGCGCTGCTCGATCATAGCCGAGTTAAATACAGCATTATGCACTGTACAGAAAACTCGACTGCGCCGAAGAAACTTCGGAGCATTTTTTACTTTTCTTCCTTTTGTACTGAAACATTTTACACAGTCTTTGACTCTACAGATTGTTAAAAATAAAGTAGGACTTGAGCCTTATCCTGTAGTTCCAGGATTCGTTCTGCTATTTGCCATAATGGGAATGACTTTACTGTCAGTAATACTGTACTGCATAAATAAGTATCTTGGCATCAAGTCGTAAAAAGAAAATCATTATGTGATTACCTCAAAACTTTTAAATATCATTTACATAAAAGTTAAAACCCCAAGATACCATTACTCTAGAAAAGAGGCTAGGAGTTAAAACGCTATAAAAAAAAAAGGAAGAGAAAGTAAAGTAAGCTGGATGTACAGGAAGAAGATAAAAGATTTAGGTCGATTTCCTGTCTGTTCTATCTATTCTAAGTCATCGTTGCGTAACCGCATTTGATGTCATTAACCTGATTCACAGTGGAGTAAGAAACAGACGCGTCTGTGTTAATTACTTAGATTTTATGTTATTCAGCCTTTTTATGTATCTGTTCCGAAGCCAGATTTTTTTCCCTTAAAGAATACCCAGTGTGATGAAATTGTAGAACGAATCTTTGATGATCCAATATTTGTATACGTCGGGTAGATATTAAAGGACAAAGCGCGTTTATGTAATTCGGGAACATTGAATAACAATTTATTTTGCGATTCAATGAAAGCTGCTTTCCATTAGTCGAAGGAAATGAAGATGCACTGCCTCAGGAGTCATGCTATGCCTCTCTCTCTCTCTCTCTCTCTCTCTCTCTCTCTCTCTCTCTCTCTCTCTCTCGTATTGCTTCTTTTGGAAAAAAATTGTTTTTAATATAACTGAATCAAACCGATGACCTTCAGAATCACACGTTTTGTATTCAGATGTATTTTGGATACATTGTCAGCGCTCTGTTAATTGTATGCTGATATTAAAACTGGTGCCATTCTAAAGATTTTGATTTAATGTCTTAATGTTTAAAGTATTTGAAACCTTTTTTACCTGTGAAATGAGTATTCCATAATATCTTTCATTAGTAAATAATAGATAAAAAAAATAGCTATATTATTTGTTATCTATATCAGTTTGAAATTTAATACCATGCCATTTGGAAGATTGTAGTTTATTGTGTGGCGAAATAGTAAATTTATTGTTATTTCTAAGATCTAAAAGTAAGATTTTCTAATTACATTTCTGCATTATACTTCAGGATAGAAAGCTTTCAAAGGTGCATTGCAAAATTAGCCACATTTAAATGTTCTGCAAGTCCATAAGATATCAGTTGAATCATAACACAGTGTACGAACTTTATTTTAATAATAGTCAAATATTTCATCCGATTTCAAATACTTGAGTTAAAAATCCCTTCTGAATGTAATTCTCAAACTGGTCAAGATTCTTCTTCTTTAGTTGACATTAAAATTAAAATATACCAGGACTGTCTAAAACCTTTTTCCAGCTTCATTAGCTTTGCAGTGGAGCGGCTATGTATAGTATATACAATTTGTACTATGCAAGTGCAGTAAATATTGTATTAACAATCTCAGAGGGGAGATTTTTGACACAATGTTTTCCATGATGGGTTAAAATAAAAGAATTATACTTTGGAGCCAGTCGTTTCATCTCCACCAGAGATATCGATATCTTTCCCATATCTCTTGCAATCTTCTTGATTGCGTCTGTCGCAAGTCCTAAGTTTCACTAGGCAGGATCTTGAAAGAATTCACAAGCTCAGGAGTATACGTGTCCTCTACCTCCTTGTGGAAAATCTTAATTTTTAGTTTTCTGCAAAAGAAAACTGTTAAGATGGCTTTGTCTGTCCGTCCGGACTTCTGTTCCCCTTCAGATCTTAAAAACTACTGAGGCAACAGGGCTACAAATTGGTATGTTGATCATCCACCCTCCAATCATCAAACAAGCCAAATTGCAGACCTCTAGCCTGAGTAGTTTTTATTTTTATTTAAGGTTAAGGTTAGCCATGGATCATGTGTCTGGCACCGCTGGAGGTGCCACCCGCCGACGGATCTTCCCTTGACCGCATCTGGGAAGCAACTAAGCGCTGCCCGGACGTGGCTGAGAGTTTCATACTGCAGCACATCGAGAGTTTCATACAGCATTAAACGCTGTACAGAAAACTCGATTGCGCCGAGGATACTTCGGCGCATTAATCACATGTTTCCCTTTAATTTTTTTGAGATAGTCTCACCATAACCTTGCTTCAAAGACTGATTCCAATAAAAATGTTGTCTCTTAGAAATTAGGTTTTCTTTTCAAATAAAGATGGAAATTGCGTTGACACTATCTTTTTCACTGTGACTGAGTATGAAAAAAATTTTAATGTTTGTTTCTTTCCCCAGTCCATTAAAAGTTGCACGTGAAAAAAATATATATATATAAATATATATATATATATATATATATATATATATATATATATATATATATATATATACATACATACATACATATATATATACAGGGAGTCCATAAAGTCTCTTTACAATTTTGAAAATATATTACAAAAGACACTGATGAGATATCTTCATCAGATTTGTTCTATGTGCTCAACAGTTATCAAAGTTTTTAATCACATTGCATTTGTGTATTTTAGGTACTCTGTTGATGAAAAAGGTACTGTTAAATGAACCCATAAAAAACGCTACCCCTCAAGAAAAGGCACAATGTGTGTAATGGTCTACTGAAACAAAATCGGATACGCAGACTCAGCGAAACTACAGAACTAGGTATGAAAGAGGTCCACCTTCGCGTCCGTCAATTCGCGCATGGCACAAAAAATTTATGGAGGCAGGGACAGTGTTAGATAAAGGGAGGAATGGACGACCAAGAATTTCTGAGGAAAACATCGATCGTGTAAGACAAGTATTTGATTGTTCTCCTGCAAAGTCCATCCGTACTGCTGCCAGACAGTTACATCTACCACGCTCAACAGTGCACGAAGTCCTACACAAGAACTTGCGATTGTACGCTTACAAAGTGCACCTCATACAGGCACTCGAGCCAAATGATAAACCAAAACGAAAAGAGTTTGCAGTTAACGTGCTGGAACGGATTTCTGAAGATGAAACGTTCCTCAACAGAGTTTGTTTTAGTGATGAGGCAACCTTTCATGATTCAGGGAAACTGAACACAAACAATGTGAGAATCTGGGGATCAGAACATCCCCATGTGACTAGGGAACTTCACCGAGATAGTCCGAAAGTGAATGTGTATTGTGGGATCATGTGCTATCTCAAGCAAAAGATCACTGATGCCATTGCCACCACTGATGAGGCTATGATACAGCCAACATGGCAAGAAATCGAGTACCATCTTGAAGTGCTTCGTACAACTAATGGTGCCCATATAGAAGAGTTCTAAATATGGCAAAAAAAATTATAATATCTACTCCTCATTTTGTAATAATTTCCACATATTTGTCTGTTCATTTGTTTTTGTAATATATTTTTTAAATTGTAAAGAGACTTCATGGACACCTTGTATGTATGTATGTATGTATGTATGTATGTATGTATGTATGTATGTATGTATGTATGTATGTATATATATATATATACACTCTCCCTTCCTCTTTCCCTCTTCTTAGAATAGGCACATCATAGAGTCGCTCTCCCTCCTTCACCTCTCTGCGTTACTGTCTCACTGACAATCTTTCCAATACCGTTTCACTCCGCCATTGTGCGGAATTCTTCTTACTTTCGATGCAAATCATATATCCACGCGAGTCCTGAAGATTTACCGATGTCATTTATGTAAATTTATTCTTCGTATAACACATCTGAAAGGTATTGTCTCCCTGTCACTTTAGGAAGTGGATTTTGTTATATAATTCGCCTTTTTCTTGATACACACATATACATATATCTATATCTACCTATATATATATATATATATATATATATATATATATATATATATATATATATATATATATAATATAATATATGTATATATATATATTCAAATATATAAAGAAATGATTGTCAGTACAAAGCCTGAGGACCAACTGAAATGATATGAAGTTATTCTGACGTCCATAGCCTGACTCGAACGTGCATCTGGAGCCTCAAAACGATATCACATTATGACCTTACTGCATTGATAGATACGGGTTCGAATCCTGCTATGGACGTCATACCATTTTAATATTGTTCCGTTTGGATCCTAGGCATTGTGGGGTTATTACATTATACATAGACATTTGAGAGAGAGAGAGAGAGAGAGAGAGAGAGAGAGAGAGAGAGAGAGAGAGAGAGAGAAATATTCTTCACAAAATCTCAATACGAAATTCTAAATATGTTAATGTCTACATGCAGAAACCTGAGAAGCTAGGTTATCCTTGCAGATATAAAGTAACTATGTAAAAACATACCTTGAATAACTTGGTGACTGTAGAACGATACCTATTATACGGAAAAATCAATATATATATATAGTATATATATATATATATATATATATATATATATATATATATATATAAACATTATATACATATATATATATAATATATAGTATATATATATATATCTATATATATATATATATGTATGTGTGTATCTTATTTAATATGTTAAACGTGTTTATCTTATTTAATATGTTAAACGTTTAAAGTTTTTTGTGAATATTAACAAATTTCCATCAAATCCATAATAACCAGAGGAATATGAATTCCTGGCCCGTCGTAAAGTTGCATCATAAAATTAAACGCCACATTTAATGCCTGTAAATTTTCTAAGTGAGGGCCTCTCCTCTCGAAATTACTTCTGCGCTCTCATAAAAAACCGGGGAACGCTTAGATATAAAAGATATTTAACAAGCAATTAGTCTCTCTCTCTCTCTCTCTCTCTCTCTCTCTCTCTCTCTCTCTCTCTCTCACAACTATTAAAGTCGTTGGAAAACTTGACTGAACAAGACACATGCGGTCAATGCAGCTGTAAGAACGACAAAAAATTTAAAATTTAACCGGTTCATGTATGTGATATTTAGTCAACTGGCGGTGTCTGTGGTCTTGGGAAAATACGGTCATCGTTCTAACAATATCGTCCTGGAAACTGTTGCTGTTAAGGTTAAATTGGTCTGGAAGTCTCCCATTTAACGGGAGAAGTGGTCAGTTCGGCTACTTGACCTCGTTCTGATTATGGGAAGCGGGTTCGTTTTCCGCTACCGGACATCATAATTTCTTCATATTTCTTGCACTTGGATCCAAAGGATTTGTAGTGACACGCATATCCTAAAAGCGCGAAGAATTCGAGAAGTTAAGTGGGCATTGTCGTTATTATAATTACATGTGTATCTTGTAAATGTGACCAGCAGATTCTATAATATATATATATATATATATATATATATATATATATATATATATATATATATATATATATATATATATATATATATATATATCCTCAAATGACACAAAAACGTTTGCCAGAACTGGACCCAATGGAGATCCCATGGCAGTTCTGGAAAATGTTTTTGTGTCATTGGAGGAAATGCTTTGTAGCCACTGTTCATCCTCATTTCGCATTATATTATAAACGATATGTTAATGATACCTTTCTACTTTTTCAAAGTACTGAACAATTTTTAGAATTCGCTAACAATCTCCATCCTAATATTTCATTTACCACAGGACATGAAAGCATTAAGTGCCTTCGTTTCCTATGCGTGTTAATCACCAGAGCCAATCAGCACCTCTCCACTTCTGTCTTCCGGAAGCAAACGTATACTGGTCTTGGTGAAAATTTTTATAGTTCATGGTTTTTTTTTTTTAGCTAAATAGTACTGTTACGTTATTGCACAGAGCCTTTTCTCTCTCTTCAGACCGACTCTCTTTTCAAAATGAGGCTGGGTTCCTTAGTAAATATTTTCAGAATAACTGCTACCCCAAACTTTTATTTGAAAACTATCTCAAAAATTCTTGAATAGTTAATTTCAGCCAAAAATTCCTGCACCTACAGTACCTAAACTTGATTTTTATGTTTCTTTGCCTTTTACGAATGATGAAAAATATTTAATCACATTAGGACAGATTTTAGAGAAATACTTTTACTGTCTTAACTCAAATTCGTTCTAAGGAATCTAAGAACAATTGCATCTCTTTTTTAGATGTAAAGTATCTGTACCCAACCTTATGCGTTCTTTGGTGGTTTATAAGTGTATGTATGTATATATATATATATATATATATATATATATATATATATATATATATATATATATATATATATATATATATATATAATATATATATATATATATATATATATATTAAATAATATATATTATATACAATATGTCACCCAGTATGGAATTAAATAATAGTATTATGACAACTGCGCTTGCTTTGGTAAAAAAACTTTCGAATACATTACAGTATATTAGATATCCCATATCGCTAATATATTGACATAAAGAAAAGCAATTTACGAACTGGAGTCATCAGGAAATATCGACTGCCATTTACATTTTGTATCACAGCTAATTTTTGGTGGGAAAAGTTGAGGAATTTCAACAAAGCAGAAATGGTAGCTTGTTTCATGTTATAAAACGATATAACATCGGTAAATCTATACCAGAGTAAATATTTAACAAAGGAACCATAAGGCCTGGCGATAAATTCTGATATATAATTTTTTTATTTTTCTTTCCAAAGTGCTCACCAAAATAAAGAAAATATATTGCCAAACGTTTGTAAAGAAGTAAAGAATGATATTGATAGCTTTGGGACTTCTGTTTGGTATATATTAAGTCTCTGAAACTATATCGAATGTTTACTCCAACAAAGAATGACATATTTGTATAATGTCTCAAGAATTCAAAGAAGGATATTTACGTTATCAGAAAATAACTGATTTACGTAATGTTTGGAAAATTTAAAGGAATATATTTACTGCAACAGACAACCATTGATTTATATAATATCGCCAAAAATTTAAATATTTTTGCTTCAACAGAAAAATCTGATTTATTTAATATCAGAATATTCAAAGGAAGATATTCTCTTCAACAGGAAACAACAGATTTACAAATACCACGAAAATTCAGAGGAATATATTCACTTTAACTGAACTCGATAGATTTACAGAATGTCGCGATAATTTAAGATATTTCCTTCAAGAAAAGATGATAGGCTATAATATTGCAAAAATTCTAAAAAGATATTTGCTTCGACAAAAGAACGATAGATATACGTAATTTCACAAGAATGCAAAAGAAAACATTCAGTTCAACAGAAAACGATTGTACCATAAATTCTCACTATCACCTGCTCTTACTTTTTCCTCCTACATCTCCCCCAAACCCCAATACTCCCCCAACCCCAGGACAACTCCGCCCACTCCCCACAAAAAAAGGCATTCATTCTTCTTCACCTCCGCTTTTTCTCTCACCCGATTCGAAACTAGAGACTGAAGGAGATATTGGAAATTCCAGCAGAAGAGAGAGACCCTTTTCTCAGATGCATTTTATTTACTGACATATTCAGTGTTTCAGATTAGCATAAAAGAGAGGAGCCGAATATTCGCAGTATCAGTGAAATTCGAACAAGACAAAGAAAGAAAGAAGATACTCGTGTGAATTCGTCTGGAATTTTATTTCGAAATAGGAGAAAATTACAACATTCGACTGACATTCGTTTTCTATTTAGAATCTACCAATCACTCACTTTGGAATTGTAGAGAATTAGGAATATGTCTGAAGTTTCTGGGGATTATATCACAATTTTCAGCAGACTTCGTGGCTTTCAAGTCATCATGATTGGTGGATTCTAAATGGAAAACAAATGTCAATAGAGTGTTGTAAGTTTCTACTATTTCGAAATAATATATATATATATATATATATATATATATATATATATATATATATATATATATTATATATATATATATATATATATATATAATTTATATATATATATGCATATACGTATATACACACATATATATATATATATATATATATATAATCGATTATGTATAATCGGAAATGTTCTCTCTCTCTCTCTCTCTCTCTCTCTCTCTCTCTCTCTCTCTCTCTCTCTCTCTCTCTAGTTCCTCGCTGGGTGAGCGGGTTCCGTTCTCAGCTGCCACTCTGATGGTCGCGAGTTCGAATCTCCGACCGGCCAGTGAAGAACAAGAGAAATTTGTTTCTGGTGATAGAAATTCATTTCTCGCTTTAATGTGGTTCGGATTCCACAATAAGCTGTAGGTCCCGTTGCTAGGTAACCAATTGGTTCTTAGCCACGTAAAAATAAACCTAATCCTTCGGGCCAGCCCTAGGAGAGCTGTTAATCAGCTCAGTGGTCTGGTTAAACTAAGATATACTTACTTACTCTCTCTCTCTCTCTCTCTCTCTCTCTCTACTAAATGAACTGTATAATAGTTTTATTCTCTCTGTAAAAATACAAAATTGTAACTGAGAATCACTTGGGTACATTTAAAATAACTATTTCAGACCTTCAGGTAGTACTAATTAATTAAAGAGGTTTGCTCGAACGAAGTATAAAATGAACGGACCGTCATCAAAAGGGCATCGTATTTATGAAGTGAAATATCTCACAGAATGAGTCATTCCCTCTCACACTTCATCGCTTTTTATCACATTTTTTTCAGTCAGTACGGATGTAGGTTACAGCAAAGGAAGCATCTTCGTGGTAATTCTTATACATTACTGCTTTTCTTGTTTTTCATAAAAACAATAATAATAATAATAATAATAATAATAATAATAATAATAATAATAATATTATAATAATTAATTATTAATAATTATTATTATTATTATTATTATTATTATTATTATTATTATTATTATTTTTTCAAATTAGATAAATGAGTCCAAGAACTTACAGTTGAGTTTATTAAGTTTGTTCACGCTGAACTTTGTCGCCTAATCATCGTATGAAGCCTTGTGTTAATTTGCAACTTTTGCTTCTTTGCTGAAACTTCAATCTGCAGCGTTGAATACTCTTAGACATAAAAGCATAGAGGAACAGGACGTTTCTGATGGAATTTCCAATATCTGTTTTATTCTTTCGACTGAATCCGTGTGGGAGAGAGTGTGTAGGAAGAGGTGGGTGGAGATGGAGGTGGGAGAAGGAATAAAAGAATACTGGGAAAAGGAGGAAACAGATAAACGTTGTGAGAGAGGCAATCTGTCTAGCAGAGGGCGCCTTCCCATCGGTATTTTCCAATTGTATTTGTAATAATTTAGCAAGGCATTTCGATTTTGAACTGAAATATTGATTGAAGTAATATCACATGAAAAGTTGCGCTGGTGTCTTTCCTGTATATGATATTGAAGAAGTTCCTCGCAGTAACAAAAATTGTTTCCCACAGTGAGTAAAATTCTGTTTTTCAAGAAGCTCCCACCCCCAAAAAAAAATGTACATGATTGTCCGATAAGTACCTCGCAGTAAGAAAATTTCGTGAAGGTCCCCACAGTCAGAAACCTTATCAATTTCAAGAGCTTCCTCTGCAGGAAAAATTTTGTCTATGATTTTCATGAATCATCAAAATAAGAAAAATTATGTTCTTTAAGATGTTCCTTACAGCACGAAAAATTCTGTTATTGTCAAGTTCCTCACAGTTACCAAATTCTCTCTGTTATTCAAGAAGTTCCTTATCGTAAGAAAAAGGTCGTATGGCCTATAAGGCGTAATCAAATTGCCGACATCTTATCCCTTAAGAAGAAACGAGTCTGTTTGACAGAGTCCTAATATTTTTTTCTAGATGCTCGTTTTAATCTAAAATGTCTCTTGCACTGATACCGCTACCCTCGAGGTTTCTTACCGTTCCATTTAACTGTGTGTTTATCCTCTATAAGCATTTCACTGGAATGACACTAGGCCTGGACAACAACCCAACTTCCATGCAAACTGTCAGTATTGAATAAGGCCTTAATTAAACCTGTCGTGCAGCAAAATGATGGTTGATACTCACAATGATTATTCAGGAGTTAATGGACCACAGATCCCGTTTTGAGTCACTCGATAAATACTCCCTGGTATACAAATGTTGTACAATGCACCTGTGCCGATGTTAATTCGCAAGGTCTAAAGGAAAGCAAGAGTACATCGTTTTGTACGCAAGCTAAAATGCTTCTTTCCTTTGTGGAGTTGATGACACTTTATATTTATGATATATATATATATATATATATATATATATATATATATATATATATATATATATATATATATATATGTGTGTGTGTGTGTGTGTGTGTGTGTGTGTGTGTGTGTGTGTGTGTATATATATATATGGTTCTAGATGTTTTGACTCCCAGAACTTTGACCCCGGTAATTTCACTCCCGGTATTTT
>NC_089746.1:59114011-59164011 GCF_040412425.1 Macrobrachium rosenbergii | reverse complement strand
AATGATAATTTTTCTTCTTACCAGGAATACAATGTGTTTACATACATCAATGCTAAAAAAAATCTCAACACTGGTATATAATATTATAATCCCTAAATTCTGAGTGAGTTACATTCCATAATTTAATATATGACAGTTATCACAACTACAATTTCTGCAATTTTTATAACCCTCATAACAATCCTTATAACCTTCCAAGTAATACTTTAACCTTGCCTAATTTTCATGATAAGCCCATGGCATTTAGTAGAGTTCCTGCTTTGAATTTTTATTTTTCAATTTAGTTACTCAAAAACAGTAATTAATGTACTCTTTTGTGAATATTTTATTTATTCTCTCTTTGTAATTACTTTTTTGTATCCACCTATCGTAACAAAATTTGCTCTTAACAAAGGCATGTGTTTCCTCTTTGGTATAATGTCTCTTTTTACTAACCCAAACAGCATACAAATAGCCTACCCAACAATTAATACAGTGGCACTATTATAATCCTTTTTTGTCCTATAATTGAAACTGAACATTAAAGTATTTTAAAAATTGTCTCTATTTTTGTTGCGCGTATAGAATAGCACTTCTGAAGTACATCAATGTTGTTTTTATGTGACTACAAAAATAAAAAATATGCAATATGAATTCAGCATCTTCGCAATTATCACATTTATCACTGTTTCTGATATTTAAAATTTTCAACCGGCTGTTGGTCGCGAAGGTTCCATGAGCATATTTAAAAGCAAACTCTCTTTCCATGATACCAACGAAAGGTTTGTTTATGCTCTCCCATACCATTTCCCAGTCCAAAAGTGGATAAGTGATAACTCTCTTCAATTTTTGGTGCGTTGCCTGGTCTTATAAAATTATAGCAATTATAATTGTAATTATCTTTCAAAGCAAGGTTTTTCACAAGAGTACTTGTAGACTTAGACAACAAGGCTTTGTTATTATTACTGCAATCTCTTGTGCACGTTATACAGTTGAAGTCACCTCCAAAAATGAGAAAATCATTACTATGTCTCAGGTAGTACAATATTTCATTTCTAAAGAAGTCTTCTCTTTCAGCAGATTCACTTGTACAAGATGGAGCATACACATTTATAATAGGTATAATGCATTTTTTGTAACATACTCTTACACCTACAATTCTACCATTAGTGTCCATTTGCTTGGTTAAAAGTTTTACACTGGATTTATTATTTATGCATATCATTGTACCCCTTTTTAAACTGATTGCTGGATTAAACACTGTACTAGCAAAATTAGTGAGGTAACTCAGAACTGAAGTATCTTTAACATATGCTCTTGAATCAGCAGAATGTTAATTTTATATTACGTGATGAGGGACACAACCTTCATTTGCTTATTTACCTCATTTAAACCATTAATATTTAAGGTGACAACAGAAAGAGCAATTACAAAACCGAAAAAATGAAACAACTAAATTTTCGTTTTCTTTGACAACTTACCTTTCTCATTTATTTTTGCTTCCTTCCTTTTATCTTCAGTGGATTTTCCTTTAGTGAGCCTTAATTTACCTAAAGTTTCTAAATCTATATTCCACTGACCTAACTCTATATTCCACTGACCTTCTGACATCACGTCCGAACCTGTATCATCATTTTTCAAATTATCTTCAATATCACTCACCTCATTATCACTCACTTTATCTGTAAATCCATATCACACTCTTCAGCAATATCATCCACAGGTTCATCATTCCTATACACTGAAGCCGCTGCACTAATTTCTTTAAGACCTTCCAGGTTTTCATTTTTATCATCATCAACGAGAGAGAGACTTCCAAGAGCATAAGGAACACTTGGTTCGTCTTGTGGGGCAGGCCCCTCATCATCACTTATTTCCATATCTTAAGCACCTTCGGGTGCACTTTTTATTGCAAAAATGCCACTGTCGCTATCAGTATCCTTTATATTATCATTATATTAGTTGTAACATTACCATCGAAGTCTTGTGGTTTATCTTCTATTTCAACTGGAATTCCAGTAACATCATCAACACTTTGGGATAAGGGAATGGTTACACGTTGTTCTTCTACTGCTTCGCGTATATTATCCATCTGGTCCTTCTCAAGGATATTATTAGCTGCTTCTTTGTCACTGTCAATATCATATTCATCACGTGGTTATTCCGCATTTCCTTCACTATCTTTTCGTGTTGAATATCAGAAGCTCCATTTCCTTCCGGTACATCACCCTTATCAGAATCCTTACCGGGCACTGCTGGAAAATCATTCAAATTGAAAATATTTAATTTAGGTTCATTATCCATGTTACAGTTAACTGCCATACGAGGGTCTCTTCCTCATTTGTAATATGTCTCTTTTCGACAATTATACAGAAAAACAACATTATAACCACAAATACTTATGGAGGCCGGGATATTTTTCTTTATTTCCATTTTCCGCGTTCCATTTAACAGGCCACTTGTCCTCCCACGAGAAAAAGTGTTATGTCTCAGATGGAGGACTTTTCCATACTGGCTGAGGACACATGTTAAAAGGGAGTCTTCCAAATCAAATGCTGCATAACGTATTGATACATAAGTATACACACTGCTAAAATTAACTGCTAGGTCCTTTTCCTCGTTACCAAAATTAATCACTTTGTTTTTATACTCGTATAAAGACGTCAAAAACATTAGCCTCAAGAAATTTCAAAGCAATTCTGTTATTTGGTATATTCTGAAATCCTCGTATGTCTCTTTCATTTATTTTCAATTTATTGAATATGGTATTGCATGCGGAGTCACAATTCTGGGGACAGGAAAAACTTTAAACCAACTGAAGTCTTTGGTTGAAGTCTCACAGACAAAGGGATGCGGTTTGCCATCGCCCTCAGGTAGAAAACGTTCCGTTTTCTATGATTACGTCACATCACCCGAGGCGACTCGAAGCCGCCGGCCTGAAAGCTTCTACAGGGCGTATTGAGGCAAACTAGGTCTAAATAAAGAGTCTATGCAACAAACAAGTTAACTTTAAGCACTGATTAGTTCACTGCCATGTTACTCACAAGTTGGAGTCCAGCGTCATGAGAAAAAACCTCAAAACACGGTCTAAAAGTCACAAAATGCGAAGAGCGTTCCTACAAGCGTTTGTAAACAATCTAAAGTTCTTCTTCTTCTAATTGTACTTTTTAGGTATTTTCACCATCCGTCCATGTCGTCTGCTGTGTACATTTGGCTAATCCCCTCACCGATCGGGTATCTGACGGTGTTACGGCAACAGCACAAACGACTTTATCATTGGTGGCCACTTAAACGTAATTTTGAACATTTGCCTTTGGTATGTTAATGAAATTTGAGCTGTTGTCAGCAGCGTAAAAGCTATAAAGAGCATAAAGGCTCTGATATTTAGGTATTAATAACCTAATAATACGTTGTCAAATATTAGATGCGCTCTGATTATCAGAACCCTTATTTAGAATTTTCTCTTTCCTTCTTAACCCAGTTACAACCATATTATATAAGGAACTGTTAGTGCATTTCTATAGTATTAAAAATTAAGGAATGGGAAAACTGCTAATTCATCGCCGTTATTACGAGAAAAACTGTTCAGTCTTAGCTAGACGTTAACGTTACTGTTCTTGTATTCTTACTATATCAAAGACAGCTGCGTTAAGTTAGTGAGGGCTGTAAGCTTTTCCTTTTCAATAACAATATAGCCGAGTAAAAGAATTTAAACACAACTGGCAGTTACTATATAAAAACATCAAAAGCAAGCATGCACTCATATTCCTTGTGGCTGTTTAGTGGCATCATGGAATAACGTGAAAACTTCCTCAGAGCCGGGTCAGAGTTCAGAAGGTTCGGGAATAATTTTTGCTACTACTTAACATCATTCGTAAAAAACCAAGTCCCTAAAAATTCCAGTGGTGTTATGATTAATATGGATGTAAGTCAACCGTGCACTAGCCACGTTTCATTAATCATATCTTCCACTCCGTTTGTTTAAGATGATGAACATTTGTTATCTGAAGAAATCGTTATTGTTCTTTAAAACTGAAAACATCACACAGAAAACATTGGCCTTGACTCAAAAACCAACACATTTCCTATAAAAATACTTTTTTTAAGGATTATTCATGTGCAATAGTATCTGCTATCGGAAAAAAAAACAGTGATACAAGATATATTCACAACTGACGCGAATTCAGCTGAACTGGAATAATGTACATACCATCAGTCATAACTTCATTATCGGTTCAAGAAATTGTACTTGTGAAAAACTTAAAAACTTCTCATATTTTCGTAATCCATGATAATTCTGTAATATTTCTCTTAACAGTTTGAAACAGTTTACAGTTTTACTCAATAATTCTACATTTTTTGGAAAAAACTCAAACATTTGTATATATCTAAAGTGCTAATTCAGTTTCATTCTATCAATCTTATTAGTTCATCAAACCGTAGGTCTGGTGTATTGGTGTCAGATGGTCAAAACTAATGAAAAATAATCAGGTTATGTAAACCAATATTACTCAAGTTATAATGCCCCAGGAAAGTTGAAGCCCTCCTTTCGTATAGAGTGGCACTCAAAGTGAGAATAATGAAGGCTACTCAAGCCTTGGATTTCATTAGTTTCTGTTTAATTACTTAAAAATATTAAAGACCGCATCCTCAATTACTTTCATACAGTTTAGCTGGACATTGTAGCCGCGATCATTAAGACTAACAACCAATCGAGATATTGCTTGGTATAAAACTACCTCGGAAAGTTGCTTCACAGGTAAATCTATAACTGATAACCTTCTTCTCAAGAGAATTCTATTCCGTGTGGAAATGCATAGCCATGAAAATTTAGGGTGTGGATCAAGCCCCCAGAGCTAAGTTAGATTTAGGTTGCTTTATCTTAAGGTTTCATGCCTTAACTGCCTTCAGCTACTTTGTCGACTACATTTGCTACCATTTATGGGCTTTCAGGATTTCATTCAACAATTCTTATTCCACCACTGTTTGTGATTCTCGAAGATTTTGTCATTTGCTTGGGTAATTTTAAGTTCTACCAGACAAAACACTTGTTATAAAACATGGTAATTTCAGGTATTAAAGAGTAAAACACCAAAATCATTTCCTTAAATATTACCAACCGATGGAACATTTAGCTTCACCTATGGTCTTCTACGTTACATTAAGCCACTTAATTTTTTAAGACTCCATCCGGTCAAGGTAAACTGCTTAAGTTCCTTACATAATTCATTTTGGAATTTATGGCAAATTACCGCCTGAAAGGGAAAATTATTAGTTGGTTTTTAAACCTTCCATCGAGTAAGGCAACGAGAGGGCCCTCCACCCACACAGGAGTACCGCCCCTGTAGGGGTGTGGGTAAAAAAATGGTTTAGCAAGTTAAACTTACACAAAAAAAAAGTTTTTATTGAGCCAAGCATAGGGAGAGTAGTCCGTTTTTGAGGAGTTGGAGAAACTTGTTGGCTGGAGAATTTTGACCTCTTTCTCACAAGCGCAGTTTGCTTCATGAAATGGTATACATGTCACAAATCTGGAAGTAGTTTAAAATTAGAATTGTAGCAGGAAGTGGTTTCCTTTAATAAAACAGAAATAACTAGTCATATCTTCACATGGTACATGGTAGATATAAAGCTTTAAAGAAGGGGGGGGAAAGGTTTTACAAGAAACTCGAGAGATTTTAACAGGCACATTTCCAAGTACATTGTAAATTAAATTAAATACTAAACTTCACGAACCATCAGATCCTGGCCCTGAAAGCTATATTTAAACTGCAGAAGTAAATGAAAAAACCTAAGTTTTCGAGTCTAGAAGCGAAAAATAGGAAAGTAATACAACATAACTAAAGCTTAAAAATTAACTATAGGAAAGTAATGCAACATAACTAAAGCTTAAAAATTAACTAAAAAATTTCAGACCAAATATTCAATGGCCTTTTATGTTCCTGTTATCAATATTTGAAAATTAGTGTTGCAGCTTGATTCCTGTTACTGTTTTTGATTTATTAGTTTTGAATAAATCTTTACTTTGAGTTGAGATATCTAATACTATGGAAGCATGACTACTGAACATTAATTGTAAGCACTGACAAATATATTTCTCTAAATGGACTTCAGGTGAACACATAATGTGGTTATTGGATAGGTGCCATGATCTGAAACTAAACTATGCATAGCTGTTGAAATCTAGAGGCGGCAAGATGAATCAAAGTTACTCGTTTACTATTTACTATAGAATAAATAAGATCTACTGCAGTCTGTCATTGCACAGTTAATACCAGTGTACAATTTTACTACTTTGACTAACCATAATAAAACTAAAAACAGATATATAAGTTTGTTTAACATAATAATGGTGCGATACGAAATATGATTTGTTCTTCCAAACACATTTTCTGATAGTAATATTACGTCTGGTTAGCTGACTACATATGTTTTTAAATTCTGGAATGGTTTCTCAAAATACCAAGGGATTATTAGAGTATACACATGGGATTTCATCCTAATAATCCGTGGCCTTTGGAATAATTTTAGTCATCAAGCTTATGGGTGAGCATAACATACTTATATTTAGTATGAAAATAGATAAGAGGATTATTTATTCAAAAATAAATCCCAATCTCGTGCTTTGGTTTTCTATTGAAATATAGTTTCATCTTCTTCTACTCTTTCACTTTTCTTTATTTTTTGGGTTTGTATTACTTTAAATCCGCATCAGACAACTGGTCAGGAATATTGAATATTCTGTTTTTGGATTCCTTCCTTTCTCAAAGATAAACACATTACTGGGACGTCTTACAGATGTCCTAACACACATTTGTCTCCCCTGACCCCGCTCCCAGACCCCATCCCAATTCTTAAATATGAGCTTACAACAGATGTAAAACGATTTTCAGTCGTTTTTAGTATTTTTTCAAACGGTCACTTAACAGGGTTTCATGTCAGTCCACTCACACCTTGCCTGTTCTTTATTTACAGTCTTTCTATCTCCACTTCTTTCATAGTCTTGATTTGTCTATCAGTCCTGTCATGCCATATTACCAGATGCCGCGTACAATTTTTTAGTCTGTTATATTCTAAACTGTGATTTATTAGTTATTATAAATGAAGGATATTTATGAGCATATATATGCATATATATCTATTAAAAGGGGACCCTACGGACTCCTTTTATTAGATGGAATTCTGTATTAACAGAAAATATTTCACAGTCATGTATATATATATATATATATATATATATATATATATATATATATATATATATATATATATATATATATATATATATATATATATATAATATATATATATAAGAGGTACCTTAGGGTCTCATGAGGTTTCAGTCTCGCCTGTTCAGTATTTAAAAATCTGATGACCGTCGTCATAACTTTCCTGTCCATTAATGTGAATAGTTTTCACGTTCATATTACGGGATGCTCTAGAAGGGGAGTGTGTGATCCGACTCTTGTTGAATATTCAGAGACGGTTTCCAGGTGGCGATGAGTGCTGCTTCCGCCATCAAAAAGCGGCAATAGTTGTTTTCCAAAATGGCAGAACAGCGGTCGTGACAAAACCAATAAATGGAAGTTACAAATCTCTTTATATTTCACCAGAAACAGATTCATGAGAATCGAATAAAAAACTCCGGCGATGTGAAGAATCCTGTAACAAACTAATTGGAGCCTCTAAAGCAATTGTTTATATATATATATATATATATATATATATATATATATATATATATATATATATATATATATATATATATATATATATATAATATATATATATATATAAAAGTTGCTTTAGAGGTTTCAGTAAGTTTTCCGATTCTCATGAGTCTGTTTTCGGTAACATATAAGCGGACTTATAACTTCCATTTATTGGTGTTTTCACGATCGCTGTTCTGCCATTTTGGCTGAAACCGACTCTAAATATTCAACAAGGGTCAGACCACATACTCCCCTCATAAAGCAACCCGTAAGAGACATTCAGTGATATGAAGGTAGGAATGAGTGAGAAAGCTATTCATATCAATGGATTTGAAAGTTACGACGCCGGGCATAAGAAATTGAAAGACAGAACAGGCGAGACTGAAACCTCGTGAAACTCCAAGGTATCATTTAGTAAGAGAGAAAGAACGATACCGGCAAGCCGTTACGAGTCGCAGATAGGCAATAACGAAAATTGGAAAATTCTATCGCACGAGAAAAAGGACTTTACAATCTGGATTTACTGGCTTTATGTTTCTCCTTGCCGAGGGAAATGTGCATTAGTAACTTTGAGACCCAAGCTGTGATTGGTGAAGGTTTTAAAATGACGAACCACTTTTTGGGATCGGAGCTTTAGGTACAACACGCAAATATGGAGGGCAGGGTAGACTAGTAAATATGTTGTTAAATAAATATTCCAGTTACAATAATAAATACATACTATTTACATAAATTATGTTTATAATTCTATATAGCCGTATCTGTCCCCGTTTGAGAGAAACTTTCAAAAAATATATATAAATACATGAAAAAGGTTCATTTACAACAGTACGTGTACAAAACAGGACTATCCAGTTATGTATAAGAACTGCGTGTGAATAAAACATTATGTTTGAAAGCATATCTGCAGATGTCAGTCACTGGTTGCTTCACGTTCGTTCTACATGTCGGGCGGAGTCTCGGGGACAAATGAAATGTTACTTGACCGGGGTTTCTTCGGTCACTTCAGAAATAGAAACGCTGTATAATAGAATGGAATATATAATTCAGGCCAAAGCACAAGCGTTTGGACCTATGAGGTCATTCAGCGCTGAAACGGATAATGAAAGCAAAAAGTTTTTGTAGGTGTAACAGGAGGAAAATCTCTTAGTTGCACTATGAAGCAATTATTAGGAGAGGGTGGAAAGTAAGATGGAAGAGAATTAAAGCGAATTAAAGGGGTTGCAGCTGTCAAGATTTAAGTAATGTCTACAGTGCACCGCATGAGTTACGCCGACGGCACTACCCTCCTACGGGGACAGAACAGTTGTAAATCCAGATTGTAAGTCGGTGAGAGTGGCAGAAGAGCTGTCGCGACAAAAACTACAAATCGAAGATAGTAGTCTTCGCACCTTCAAAGGAAACAGAGGCATGACAGTCAAAAAAACTCAGGTGATATGAAGATTCCTGCAGCAAATTTATAAATGACAATCAAGCAACTGCTTTAAAAAAACTTTTAACTGAAATTCTATATGTCTACCTATCTCCTATCTGTTAATGTATCTATCCATCTATCTATCTATCTATCTATCACATCACACACACACACACATATATATATATATATATATATATATATATATATATATATATATATATATATATATATATATACATATACATATTAGGATAATCTAAACAAGCTAGGTCCCGCATGATAAATATTTTGATTTCCTTCATTCCTTCAGAGATATTATTCCGCTGCTGATTTCCATATGATTTTGTGATTATCGCAATTCTACCAGTGTCAAGATTTTGTTGACATAGCTGTACAATAGGTGCGTGAAAACTTATTTATAAGAACGTACCCATGAGGGGATACTTTTGTGCCAGCCACGACAAAGAGCAATAGCCCGGTGTGGCAAACCTCATACCGTAAATCAAGATTGCCGAATAAACGAGCGGTAATATTTCTCAAAGGTAATTCTGGGGGAAATGAAATCTCTCCTTACTGAGAAAAATAATGTCTTCAGACAACGACTTTGTATTATCCGATGAAATGTGACTCCAAATCCATTGCATAAACATAAATAAAGAATCGACGTCATTTCTTATCAATGTTTGTCATCTTTTTTTCTTATTTATTATGTTGTGCAAATAATATGTATGAAAAGTAGATCATTTTGTCATTGCATCTTTTACTTCTAAGACGTTTTTGTTGCGGTTTAAAATAAGATGGTAATGGCATAATGGAAAGTAGGCATGGCGGTAAATACAGTCCGGGTACGTACAACATTACAGAAATCAGGAAAGTTTAGGACGAATTTTACAATACACTTAAGTACCTGATTACTGTATTGTTGACAATTTAGTTAATTTCTCAGAAAATATTAAGCTAAACTTGGAAAAAATTTTCCCCCCTCAACTAACCTAAAGTTATACAAATATAAATTTACAACTATCTTTCATCCCAAGACTTAATGATTCCCATTGCTCAGTTTATCTGTCTGTCTTACAGACAACACAACAGCATGAAAACGATCTTGTTCTGTATAAGAATTACATACATATCGGTATGGATTCGAATCTGGATCTTGATTTAGAATTCTATGTAACATATCTAAAAAATAAAAAAAAAAACCAGCTCCTTTCTGTTTCGTTAAAGAATACGTTAACGATGGGGAGTGCTTAGCTATGTTAATTGCAAAAGTGGTCTGTAATTTCTGACGGTCTTTGAGAGTTTCATTGTGCTTCATAACTCTTGCTTTTGTTAATCTATTCTTTCTTTCCATCTTCTTTCTTTCTCTCTTGCTCGGTTTCTTTTTCGAGTGTGGGCGTTCTATTCTAAGAATGCCAACACAGCGGGTGGCTTTCCTCGATTATCCAGTGCGAATATATGGACATAATGAAAAATAGTAATAATGATAATGACACGTATTATTATTATTATTATTATTATTATTATTATTATTATTATTATTATTATTATTATTATATTGTCTGGCTCAGGCCTTCAACTTTTACGACTGCTGGTGTAGTTCGCAGCAAATGGATCCCTTCGCTCACTCTTATCTAACATATTTCTTGGATCACATCCCATTCGAGTCTCCCAACAAAACAACAGCGGACCATTTGCCCCCAAGTAATAACTGCAGGTATTCCTCAGAGGCTCATTTCCCCCGACAACGCGATAGCAACGTGCAAAGTTGAGAGGGAAGCCTCCGTCATCAACTGTTGTACCGAGTGGTTGTATTTCCTGGGCCGTCGACGCGCAATGGGCCTTCCCCCTTCGCTCTGAAACACGCCTCGCCCACGATTAGGAGTGTAAGTGGTATCTCGACATCGTTGTATTTGTTTGATGCATTTGCTCCTTTTACTTTAGATGTATGATTCTGTGTGTCTGTTGTTTAAAACAATTGATCGATTTTTTTTTTTACTGTGAAACTTCATCTGTGAACAGGATGCATGCACACATTTGAGTAAACTTTTATATCAGAAGCATTATGGACCAGGGAAAATAACCTTTACTTTTTTTATATATTTCCTGTCATATAAATAAGGTATACACACATGTAACTCGATTTTCAACATTCGACAGTATAAAAAATCATACAGAAAGATTTAAAGTACACACCACCACTTGACGAACGCATTAATAAAGACGAGAAAATAAATAAGGATGGAGCACAGTATATTTTGTAGGATTAAAACACGGCTAGATCACGGATGACACTGTTGTTGAGCTGGAACATCCTAACTTACGCAACAACAGAGCTATTTTTCAAGACTCTTCATCAAACTTTCTAACACTAATGAATTCATCAAGGGTTCTTCTCTGTAAACCTTCAAGAGTAATGCTTATACTTCAGTGAAAGAATTTCCTGTCTTCTAATATCTGCGTAGAAACGTACAGTTATGAGACTGATGTCCGAAGTTTATCAAATTTTTCATATACTCCGTTACAAGTGTTAAAATGAATATGAAAGTAACGACAATAAAATAGCCATTGTAAGAGTTGTTTGCATTTATGAAAACTGCATTGTGTTTATTGCACTGAGGATCATGAAAATAATGAAATATGAACATGGACATGGTTCTTGCAAATATCAAAGACAGGTAAAGATGTATTAAAGGCAAAATAAATCAATGTAAAATAAATCAACGTATATTTCATATGTCTAATCAGTCAATCATTTTACTATAATATTTTAATAAAAAGGATCAAAACATTATCATTTTATTGTGTAAGTATATTTATTAAATAATTTTTAAGAGAGCCATAGAGATGCATGCTCAAGTAAGCAAACGACATTCGCGGAAGCTCCCTGTTAGTCTTAAATATGTCTATAAAAATACAGCGTTACATTTTGACGTTAAACTAATTCTGAGTTTCATCACATTAAGATAATTAGCAACCAAAACACTATGATGTTGGGAATGACACTAGCAGAATAATCTATATGACAAGCAAAAGAAACTAAAGGAATAAACAAAACGCACAAACACTCGCACGTAACGCAAGCACACACACACAATATATATGCATATTATATATATATATATATATATATATATATATATATATATATATATATATATATATATATATATATATATATATATATATATATATAAATATACATATATATGTATATATATACATATATACATATATATACATGTGTGTGTGTTTGTGAGTGTACATGTCTTTGTGTGTAATGGAAACAAAATTTTACATATCTAGAGCATAAAAATTTTATAACATAAAACTTAATATCTATAGACATTTCGGGGTCTTTTATCCTTTGTTCGTGTGCAAAAATGTCTTCACTTTTGTCTCTACTTCTCTTTTATTTTATGGCTACGACTTTTTCTTGCATTCCCACAGTTTCGCCACTACAGTAGTTATCAAGTTTGTTGCGACATTTTTGAATTTCTTTTCCATTCCTTGCATTCAAAGGTTTTCTAACTTTCTGGTATTTATCCTTTTATTATTTTTCATTTTTGGCCGTCTAAAAACCCCTGACCAAACTCTAATATTTAAAATTATTCAAAATTCTTTCTTAGCAAAGTAAAGAGTCAAATGTTAGTTTTGTATCATTCTACTTCGTAAATAATTTTCTTTTTTTATTTTGTTACCACTTTTATCCTTTTTTGTCAGCGAGATGGATAACCAATAATTAATGCAGGTTAATCCTTAGTATCATTTATATACATATATATATATATATATATATATATATATATATATATATATATATATATATATATATATATATATATATATATACATGGCCTTTACCCCAAAGGCTCTACATAACCTTTATGCAAACTCCAAGTGTCTATTTAAGCTTTTTTCTGTAAAACTACTGAAGAGCTTACGCTGCCTGGATTTCATTGCTATTGGAGGGTCTGCGCGGCTTCTACTGTAAAGATATAGAAGTATCTTAACAGTCATTGCTCTACAACTGCATAAAATAAACCTACGTGGCATTTTCTGCAAAGCTATGCTTAGATTCTACATATCCATTACTGCATAATCATGGCAGTCTGATGGCCTTTGCTTCGAAGTGACAAAAGAGTCCACATGGACTTCACTTTAAAAAAAAAACTATCAAAAACAATCCACGCGACATTTACTACAATTCTGGAAAAAGAGTACGTTGCAAGGATATAGACAGTGATTGTCGCGAGATAAAAAAATAATTCGCGATGCCAGTCAGAAATGTTATGCACCATTGCCCTCACTTTTCAAAAAAAAAAAAAAATCCAACTATTGTCGTCCATGTAGACATTAATTCGTTTGCTGTTCTGTTTGCCTTTGTGTGGTTTTTTTTGGCTGTATTTTACTGTATTTCACACCAGTTCTGTTTTCTCTTTTTTTTCTAATATGAGATTTCTAAGCTATTATAAGAAACTGATTGCCCGATTTTGGCTTCTTTTAAACAAATACGTTCACTTACTAATTTCGAAAAATAAAATTGCTGATGTCAAGAAAAAAGAAATATTTTTAAGAAAAAAAAATTGTTAAGTACTTCAAAATGGAAAGAGAATTCACGGCTGTGCTATCGTCCATAAAAGATAAAAAAAAAAAACAAAGACATAAACTTCCATTCGAAAAGGTATTGGTGTTTGCTCTTACAATGGAAACCTTTGAAATATGAAATTGTTATGGAGAAGAAGGGCAATAAGACCTTACGAAAATTCTGTATAAAGAATGAATTACGTTTTTATAGAAATCTTTTGAAATCAAGAAAAATATAAAAAATACTTACACTGATTTCCTAAACGTATAGCTGAGAATCCACACATTTAAAAGAGAGAATAAACTCCTAGATTACATAGACAGCAGCACACACACACACACATATATGTGTGTGTGTGTGTGTATATATATATATATATTTCTATAACAAATGTCTATTATGGTTGTTCTGATGCCTTTTAAAATGACTCAATATTGATAGTTATTTTCTGTGTACATGCAAACATACTTTCTACAACAAAGTGTCTACTATGGTTGTTATATGCCTTTTAGAATGAATCAATCTTGATAGCTATTTTCTGCATATATATAAATATATACACACATATATGTATATATATGTACATGTGTGTGTATGTGCGTATGTGTGTTTATTTGTGCATGTACACAAAATAACTGCCAAGATTAAAAAATCCTAAGGCACCAGAACAACAATAAGACATTATTTTTGGTAGAAATGATGTAATTAAATGCTGCAATGAAAGCCCTATGTCACAGGCAGCACCAAGTTCGCCAATTCGCTGCTTTCTTTAATTTTCGAATGACAGAATAATGCGCAGATCTTAGCAGTAAAAGCTGACTCTTTCAAGAGAACCTTTACTTAAATCCATATTAATGAGTGCAATAATAACATCAATTCTTCAGAGAAAAAAGTTCATTCCTTGAGGATTTAAAGCTAAAACAAAGAAACTTTTGTGGAATGTTCTCCTAATAACAATGGAACAAAATGTAGACAAAGTGAGACGAAGGTCGAGGGATTTTGAGTAAATATTTTATTGTCTATTGAAATATTAATCTCCATCTTTCAATCCCCTGAAAACACCTCTCCATTCGGCTGCAGTTTTTCCTGTTTTCTGTATAAACTCAGGTCTTCCCTAATGTTTAGACTTATTTCCAGTTGTTTCGGAGCTCCAGAAATAATTCCAGTTTATAATGCCCTCATTATCACATGTAAGCGAGTATGTTCATTACAAGTTTGGCGCAAAAATCTTAATGCAATGTATGCTAAAGCAGAGAGCTCAGTGGGAAAGGTAAATGCCCCACCGCTAATGTTAGAAGTTCCATTGCAGCCAGAAAGAAGCAACAGAAAAATCTTTTAACAAATTATCCACCGCAATGCGGTTCTTTGCCAGGCAGACGGTTCCAGCAGTACTGGATTTGTTTTAGACAGAAGGACGGTCAGGCTGTCACAATGTTTTTCTTCGCTGATTTAATAATTTATATTTTTCGACCGGTTTTATTCGCTGAGTTCATCCACAGCAAAAATCTAGAAGGCAAATCATACTTCTTAAAAGACCATGCGTATGATATTTAAAGTCAAATGTGTTATGTACGGCTTTCATATCCCAAGCCATGTCTGCTTTATCAAATTACTTGGACAATTCGAAGGAAAATTCTTAGAAGAGTCGTTGAAATATGACATGGTTTATACGCCTGCGCATTAAACAGTTTCTCGCAGTAAGAAAATTCTCTCTATGTTTTCATGAAGGTCATCACAGTTAGAACAATTTTGTGTTTTCCAAGACGTTCCTCAAAACAAAACAAAAATTCTAAGGTTTTCAAGTTCCCTAGAGCAAGAAAAACTCTGTCCGGTATTCTAGAAGTTCCTCATAGCAAGCAAAATTCTGTTTATGTTATTTAAACGCTTCCTCACCTTAAAAAATTTTTCTATAATTATGTGTAGCAAAATTCTTAACATCTCACCCTTCAAAGAGAAGTGGTCTTAATCTTTTTGATATTACTTTAATAAAAAATTATCTTTGTATTCATACTGCCTCCCTCGAGGTTAAGCAACAATCATTTTCCTTCTATTCTCATTTTCTTCTTGTCCTTTTAAGGGCTGCCCAGTCATACACTTCAGTTTTAAATAAACAATAGAAATAAAACTAAGATCTACATTACTCTGTAGTCTAAAACTAAGATGCATTACAAAGTTCCTTTAGGTGTTTGTTTATTTTCGATGGGCATTTAACTAGAATTACACTTAAACTTGTTTTTAACCAATTTTTATGCAAACTGTAATTGCTGAATAAGGTCCTAATTAAACCCGTCGTGAAGCAGGGTGATGGTTAATATTCACGATGATTATTCAAGACTTAATGGACCAGAGATCTCGTTTTGAGTCACTCGATAAACACCCGCTGATATACAAATGCTGCTCAATGCACTCGTGCCGTTATAGTTACACAAGCAACAATGCTTTTCATTTCCATTGTGGAGTAGTTAACACACACATATATACACACATATACATATACACATATATATACATATATATATATATATATATATATATATATATATATATATATATATATATATATATGTGTGTGTGTGTTGTACTCCAAATGAATACAAATAACCCGCCTCTCGTAAAGTAGCATCATAATAATACTAGAAGCCATATTTCAGGCTTTCCAAATTTTCCGACTGAGTTCCCCAGTACTCGAAATTCCTTATTCTTTGCCATAAAAGAAGGAGCGCTCGTTCAAGAAAACACTTACCAGCTATTTCCCAGGCAATTTCACACAACCTCGCCAATACGCTAAACTTCCTATTCTCTTCAATTTTATTATTGCTTCAGTTTACGAGGAGTTCCGCGTTTCACTACTGAGCCTTTGTTTAAGAACAGAAAAATAACGATTACTGTTCACAGTTCCTTTATTCTTATCTTGTACACATCTACTTCTGCAGGATTGAAGAATGTTCTCTATTTATTGATTTATTTTTCCTATGAAATATTAAAGAATATCAGCTCGTTACCCCGACAAATAAAAAAAACCATAGTAACTAACACTGAACACGTCTAAAGATTCCCTAGTTTTTTTTTTTTAGCATTTATCTCTCCTATTTTACTCTGCAATTATACTTATGTTTGTTTGTTTCCCATGTCTGTGAATGGGTGGCTTTGTAATTAAGCATGAACGTGAAAAGAAAAGAGACAACATGGAAATTATTGTTACTAATGATAGGAGAAGTATTGTCTACTCATTCCGACTGAAACAATGAAATTGATAATAATATTTCTGAGGAAATGAAATCAAGCTAGAGTAAATGAGCGCTTGCAAGTCTCCCCTTCTGAAGGAAATTGGTTTGGGGGACGATGGCTCCATTCCCAGACTAATAGGAAATGGATGCAAGATAGAAAATAATAACAAAAAGACTATTCATCAATGTTTCATTGGGTGCTTGCTTGAGGAAACTTATGTGGCTTAACTGGTTGGTTTAATGCTTGAATTCATTCAAGGAAAGTAGAAAGAGAATTGAGCAAAAAGGCTTCAAAGCCGAGAGCAAAAATCAGTTTAAATATTTTTCAGTAACAAATTTATATAGAAATGAGTTCTATCAAAGGTCTGTTTTTGTTATTTTGATATTTATATAATTTCATAAAATTAAAGTTCTTTGCTATTTGAAATACAATTTTGACACTAATCATTAAAGAAAATTAATATTTCTACAATAAGGACACGTAGCCATACATATTCAATGCAGGCAAATACAAAAGACTACGGTACTTCAATAATCCATACGTGATTCCCCACTGGAGCTTTCTTACTTATTCATTATTCACCTATTCATGGTATAGGTCATTCTATATTTTACAAAATCTTCAGTGTCGCGCTAATATTATCTGACTATTTTAACCCAACCTTGGAATTACCGACAATCATTTTGTGAGGTGAAATACAATACAATATATGGTAAGGCGACGGGTAAAAGCGCGAGAAAAATTTGAACGTTATTCCCACAGGTCGCAGCCTTCTTAAAAGCAGATGAAAGACCCATTGCAGCAAGGACCCATTCTAGCCTAACCTCCCCATATCCTATCTTTTGCTAGGACTCCGTGTCCTTCCTTTCCTGGCCAGGATCCTTCATCTCCCTCCAGGAAACATCTTCCCTTCCATCAAGACATTGTACTTTGCAGAATGAAATGTGTGCAACTACCTTGCACTGTTCCACATTTCAAGGTATTCGTGTATAGAAAGACTTCCACCAATGAAAATCTACTATTAAAGACGTATAAATGAGGGAATGTTCAAAGCGATAATCGTTCAGATATAATGCAATACAGAGCGGGAAAATCCGGTCTCATTTGAATAGCTCTTCGGCAGCCTCCATGAGGCTTTGATAAATGATTTTTCATTTGGTTTTCATTTCCGAACAATCGAGGACCCAAGCCACTCTTCCCAAAGCCAATTTCCTTTTGATGAGAATGCTCCAGGAATTCGCTTAATTCACCGCGTTTTTACTTCCAACAAGAAATTAGTTCCAATTTGAAACTTTCATTCCATTCCATTCTTTTTCCTTTATATATATTTTCACTCACGACGAACAAATTCATATAATATATTTACGTTTTATATGCATTATGTAAATGAATAATTATGTATATATATACTGTATACATACATATATATATGCGTGTGTATTTATGTATGTATGTATGCATATATTTATGTATGTACATGTCTCCATGTGTATGTATCTGTATGTTTGTATAACAGCGCTATAGACTGCAGAATACTAATTACTCCCAGCTGAGGAGAGAAATTAATTCTTTTTGAAGTCAATTTTTAAAGTTTTCAGAAGAGTTAACTTCACTCACAGGGCCTGTTAAGTAACGGGGTCAATAATAAAGGATGACAAAGGGCAAGGAACTCAACTATTCAAAGAACAAATTGTCTAGAAAATAGCGTCCTTGCGTAATAGGGGAAGCTACTCGCCTTTTAAGAGTTTCTAGAAGGAATTTTAAGGAATAAGGACCTCCGGCAGAAAATTCGGTGGTGCCTGAAATAGGGTCCTTAATTTTATATGGCAACCTCACGATGGCTCGGTAGTCCACCTTCGTGGACTTACAGATGCTTCGAACTTTATCATTCCTTTTACAAGAATACAGTATTTGGATATTTCTAGGCTGCTGAATTTAAACGGTAAATACATGAGAGTGCACCACGTATTTAAAAATATTATATAATACTATTACATTATTTTATACTATTACTATTTCCCTGGAAACAGACAAACATAAATATACGTTAATTTATATATATAAATATATATATATATATATATATATATATATATATATATATATATATATATATATATATATATATATATATATATATATATATATATATGTATAAATACTGTATATATACATATATAAAACTAATGAATATGTGCAATATATGTACTTGTGTAAGTATGTCGATGTGTGCTCGTGTTTATGGTTACCAGACATTACTCATTCACCATGTCATGAAAGTATAGTTAGACATTCACCTTTCATGTTAATTAACGCAAATAATTTTCACGACCATGGTACTTGCATTCACCACGGGTGTATATGGACCAGTGACATGGCACTTTAGGCCTGAGATGGGCATTAGTAAGTGTAAACATAGACTTTATTTCCTTTAGACTTCCACTGTTGTACACCTGAGGTTAGGCCCGAAAATATGCGTATCAGCAGTGTATTTTATTATAGAAAGGTTTCCAGTTAATGCTGTCGATATCAAAATATACAGAATATGATTTATAGAATGGTTGTTCGTATGTAAACTGGACTAGCCGTTAATAATAAGCTAAACATAGATTACCGTTCAACCTAATACCATTAAAAAATTATCAGTAGAGGGCGTAAAAAAATAAGGTAACATACTTAAATTAATTAACTATTGTCATATTTTTTTCATTTCTTTACGCAACCCACTTTATTAAGTCCCTATATCTTTCTAACGGCTAGAGTCTATATGCCAAAAAGTGGCTCTATGTGTTTCTAGTGTTAACGCTTCCTAATTGAATTTCCTTTTCACTCACAGCTTAACAGACGCTTGCCATGATGCTGGAATATGGGTATCCACTTTTTTTGTTATTTCCAGCACAGATGAATAGCCGTTCTAAATATGTATATATTATTCAGGTTCTGTTTAACCGAGACATTATTTCATGATGCTACACTGGATTATCTACCTGCCCAGCTATCTGCCTATGTATCTCTCTCTCTCTCTCTCTCTCTCTCTCTCTCTCTCTCTCTCTCTCTCTCTCTCTCTCTCTCTCTCTCTCTGTATGTATATCGAGACTGTCATTAAAGTAAAAAGTACCACGGTTTCTGCTTCTTCTTCTTCTTCTTCTTCTTCTTCTTCTTCTTCTTCTTCTTATTATTATTATTATTATTATTATTATTATTATTATTATTATTATTATTATTATTATTATTAAAAATAAAGAGAATGAGTAAAATTTACAGAAAATAATACAACACACAAGCAAATTAACAAAAATGAACCTATCAACTGACACATAAAAAAAATAATTAAGACCTCTCTACCAATCCTACGTAGTCCTCACAGTCACTACCTCAGCAGATGCCAATGCTTATCAAATATGGAAAGGTTACTTCGATGGAACTCGCCACACCTGGGCCCCGTTGATTTTTAATACCAGTGAAGCATTTCTTTTTCAGTACTCACACGTGTCAAGTGAAACGACACCGGGCGAAGTTGAGGGTAATTCATCGCGTTCATTTGTCGAGGAGAAAAACATGTGGTTTCTTTACTTGCTATTAATATCTGGGTTCAATGACGCGTGTTTTTCCGCTACTTTCTTTTTCACTTGCTGGCGATCTGTTCTTTGTAAAATTCTTTGGTAAGTTAATGGGTGGTTTTTCTTTAGGATCTGTTCACAAGAGGCGGTGACCGCGGCGTTAATCGCCCGGCTGCCGAAATTATTGACCGTATACACTTGGGAGGTTAGCCGCGTGGTTCATTCAGTAATAATATGGAAGTGGAGGAAATAACATGCAGTTAGTACGTTTAAAACAATGCATCCAAAACTGTGAGAATATGAGCCCAATTTGTTTGCTTCGAATATAATACAAGCATATTGCATTTTTCATAACTATGTAAAGGCACGAGATGGTTATAGGTGTTAAGATACGCTTTTTGAAGCACCGTTGACGAAGGTGTCTGAAGGGAACATAACGGGTGGAAGCATGTCGACTACTTCTTGAAAAGGTTAATATACAGATTGTTTAATTCGTGAAGGTAGAGTTGAACGGCAGGATAAAAAGAAGTGAAGTTTCACTTCTTTTTATCCTGCCGTGCAACTCTACCTCCATAAATTAAACATTCTGTATATTAACATTTTGTATATTAAAATGTGTAGATTACTTCAGTTTTATTTGTGTCCAGACTCTCTCAAGAACTGAAGAATATCTCAACCAGTTCCGCCTAACACTTTTTCTTTACTAATTTGGACGTTTTTGAGCTCCATCGATGATCAGTTCGGTGTCAAAGAGACCAAACTTCATTTTAATGTTCAGCGTAGGCAAAACCGCGCGGTCACCTGAACAGACCCTACTGTAGTAAACACGTGTATCTCAAATCACTCAGCTGCCCTGCGGTAACAAAGGAAAACTCAGATTGCGCTGTGGTTAACAAAACCGAGAAGTTGTGTGCGTACGCTTCTGTGCTCTGTCTTTGGCTGTGTGAACAAGCTCTTGGTGTTCCGTAAAACTCTATACAATTTTGATTTATACCAAATGTATTAGCAATGATAGAATATCAGTACTACTATCAATAATAATAATAATAATAATAATAATAATAATAATAATAATAATAATAATAATAATAATAATAATAATAAAATAATAATAAAAACAGAATATTATTATTATTATTATTATTATTATTATTATTATTATTATTATTATTATTATTATTACCAGATATCTTTGTTGGGAGCAGAAGTAGAAAGGTCAATAATGGCAAACACAACAATAATAAAAACGAGATCTTTCTAATACTGCACACCTCCACCAGAGACGAGTAATCTACTCCGTAAATTCCATACATATCTCTCCTTAAATTTAATCGCTAGATAAATCCTCAAGTAGCACCTTACGAAACCCTGCTATAAAAACAAACAGTCAGACAAACAAAATGAACATGTTTACATTCACTGGTGATACCAGAAGGCTTGACAGCGAACTAAAAAAAAAATTATATATTCAGAATTGCAGTGCATCCCAGTGATGTATAAAGGGCGTATATGACATGGCTTAAGTATTAATGCATATGGAATATATTTGACTTCCCATACAGCGGTTGCTATATTGTTATTTTTATATACGGTGTGATATGAAGCATGAGAATTTCTCTGTCACACTACTATGAAAGCTCTGTTGCATGATTCATCACTTCCGGTGAAACTATATATATACACACACACATATATATATATATATATATATATATATATATATATATGTATGTATATATGTGTGTGTGTATATATATATATATATATATATATATATATATATATATATATATATATATATATATATATATATATATATATATATATATATATATACATATACAGTAGGGTGATGATTGCAATGTGGCAGGATTAATGGCAAGAAACAAATTGATAAGATAGTACAATTTGTAATAACTCTGGTAGCTTTAATTATAATCAAGATAATCGTGTTAGTTTTGGCAGTACTGAAAATGACAAAAGCAATGATAAAAGCAACAATAACAGTAACAGTATTCATAATACATTTGCGTAAGATAATATATCTTGAAACGAGTGTTTCTTGTATAAAAGCTTTCGTCATTCATTTCATAAAATATCTAAGAGGGCGATACCCTAATAACTTTTCAAAATATTTACCATAAAGAGTAGTTTATTGTTCACTGAACTCACAGTTCCTGATAAGGCTCCCGCTTTAATCATTCTAACAAATAGTTTAATTAAGGTTTCGATAACGAAATGGCTTTTACTCTTTCTTAATGTTTACCTTAACCGTACGACAGTTAAGAACACACACCTATATAAATTGTCAAGATTTCGGAGGCATTTTGAGAAAATTTAGATTTTTCCTTGGAAAAGAGGTTTTTTGGCGATTTTATCTTCCAAAGATTAATAAAGTTCAGAATTCATCATTATATTATACTGCGACCATTTTCTGGTTTATGAAATCTCTCCTTTTTTTCAGATTTTCATGGTAAGTTCTTCGGCGTAAACTATTTGCAAATTCTGATAATCTTTACGAAAACGCTGGATTATGTTTTTTTTTTTTTATTTCCAAATGAATCACATCAAAATTACGCTTTCATCTTGGTTCCATCCCACGAATGTTAAAGGAAAATCCTTTGAATAACATGTAGAAATGACTAGGAAAATATGAACGTTTTATTAGGTTTGTCTAATAGTTTCAGTTTCAAAATCATCGAAACTTGACCAACCACGTCAATCCTATCGTTAGGTGAAACATTTTTAGTCGTTTATTGTAAAGAGCAATGAAGAAATGGAACAACCTATAATTCCTTTGTGTAACGACCCGGGTGGGTCGTTATGCAGGTTCTTTAACATACTCAGGACGGGGCTGTCATGACTGACGGCAGATGCAACAAACAAAGGAGGAGAAAACAACAAAAACAATAAAATAAGCTTAATATTAATTTATTTTTACAAATATTTACAAGTGAGACAGGTCTGGTAAAAAGATAAAACCATAAGCATAAAAAAACCAAGAGGCAGCACTAAACAAATTAAAGTTAAATAAACGATTAACTTCATAATCCAGAAAGTAGCTTAAAACAAAAAGGCAAAAATAAACAACAGCAGGCAGAAAAAAAAAACAAACATACGTCCTCCATCGGGTCACCAAGACAGCCCTCAGCTGCACAACAGGGACAAGACCCCACAAACCAGAATACCCCGATGGAGACGTCAGGACAGCCTCACGCTGTCATCAAAGATGAGCAGCTCGTGGTCACACGACTACTCATGGTCACACTCCACCTCTACGACGTGCTCCACTTCGTAGGCGTGCTCCAATTTGCTGCTCAAAAACTCGACCAACGTCGACTCCAAAAAAAACTGCCTGCTGCTGCTGCCACTGCCGCTGCCTCGCTGCCCTACCAGACCCGACTGAAGCAAGAAACACGGCAGCTCACTGACGAAAACATCAAAACAAAAAAAACTTGAAGGTAAGGAGGCAGCAATCCACAAAAGGGAACGAGCGGGGAACCAGCAGTTCCCGCAAAACCATCACTTAACGTGACACTTTGCCTAAATAAATAACCAATGAAAATGCAACGTGCTCTGATTCCTGCATCGGTTTTTTTTTATCCATTATTGATGTAGGTCCTGAGAGCAATGCAGTATTTGTGTTCCATTTCAGGCTTTGCTTTCCAGGACGGTCACATTTTATCCAGGAAGAAATCCATGTACTCACTGGAGCTACCAATGACTATCTATATATATATATATATATATATATATATATATATATATATATATATATATATATATATATATATACATACATATACATATATGTACGTATATATATACATATATATATATATATATATATATATATATATATATATATATATATATATATATATCACTTGTGAAGGTCCGTACGTTTCGCAATTCCTCAGGTATTGCAAATGTGTTCCGTATTGCTAAGGCTATATGCTGTGTTCCGAATTTGCCGAACCTTGAAAGAGACATGGATGTCAATTGTGTTTTCACATCTTTTGACGAATAATTTCCTTTGCCTACTAGGCTACGTTTCAGTTAAAACCTTTACGAAAATGTCGTTGCCTATCGACACATAAAAAGAACATGCCTATCATGGAAGAAGTATTATATGATACTGAAATTCTAAATGATATTAGAACATAAAAATGTTAATGAAGTTGAATGCTAAAGCTTATCAGCATAAAATTTAGTGTTTTTCTTATTATATACGGATATGTATTCATATGCAGTGTTTCTGGATGGTGTGCATGTGTAAGTGTATGGAAATAAATTTAGAACATTCATTATTAGCGAATTAGTAATATTCCTTTTTACATTACGTTATCGTAAACCCGCTTAAGGCTGGGAAAATAAAGATTTTAATAGGGAAATAACAATTTAAATTCTATTGCTGAAGAATAATAAACAGTATTAGACCAGATAATAAAAAAAAAGTTGGAATTTTTATCTAAAGGCTGTTATACTTTCAGCAAAAACTAAAAAGTTTTCTGACTCTTTTGCTCTGAAAGCTCCAGCCAGTGCTCTATGATAACTAATTGTTTCCTATCATCCGAATAGCCAGCCTATTGCTGTAATCAATTCAGTGCTCTGAGGGCGTAGGCTTAATTCACAATCGTCAATTGATCTCAGCTGAAACCTTTAGACTTGAGGCATCGCGTTTTCAGAATAGTAGACAGTTATAAAATACTCTATTACATAAACGCATGTCGGTCCTTAATGACCTTTGGTATTTATCAAGTAATTTGTAATCAAAGGTTCGATGTAACGGAAGATTTTGAAGCAGAGAAAAGAATCGGGATTATAAAAACTTCTGAAGCGTTGTTCGTCAAATTCATCTGAACGGAACTGACTCGGAGGTGTCTATTGTTCATTTGGTAATTCAGTATAAACAAGAGAGGAATGATCTTCTCAAAAACAGTGAAAAAATAAAAACAATCGGATTTTATAGCATAAATTCAAGTCAGCATTACCTTGCTGACATTCTGACCTGACGGGCAAATCTCTCATTGTTTTGAAAGACCCACGATAAAAGGCTTATCACTATGGGAACATCCCACTTTTAATTAACCATTTACAACATTCTTTTTATTAACCTAATTGAATTCGAGTGCCACAAAAAATCTAATGACAGGAATAAATAAGACAAATAAGATATATCCTAACACCAATCATTTTCAACTCAATACGTAAAAGTATACGATATCCTTACATTGCATCACGTGGCCATCAACAACACGGAAAAAATTAAGACAGGTACTAAGCGGCCGACAGGAACCCTCAACCAATCACAAATGCCAATAACCGACAATGACAGTAAAGTAAAATATGGATGGAATAGATTGATATGTAACAATGAAAACTGTCTTACCAAGAAGTTGCTATTTTCAGTTAGTAGATCCGGAGGCATTTGTTACACTAACAAATCTAATAGAAACTCTTAGTCTCATTTCACTCGCCTCCGAAGTGAACGCAATATAAACAAAACAAAGACGACAAACCATTCCACCTATGCTATGGGTACAGGGCTGCCCCCTAGTGGCCAAATGTCAAAATGTTAAAGTAAATGAAGTGAATGTTATTATAAGATATAAACACACACACACACACACACACACACACACACACACACATATATATATATATATATATATATATATATATATGTGGTCTATTATATATATGATTATGTACTGTATATATAAAACCATTAATATCCAGCTAAATCATTGCACTGCTTAGTAGTAAATTATTTGCGAAATATTCGACACTAATCCTCACTGGCAAACGATAGAAAAATCCAGCGATTTCAGTGAACGGAAAGAGAATTATTATGCTGTGATTGCGGGGCTCTTTTAACAAGTAAATTAAGCTGTGTCTCATCAAACCATTGAATGAATTCCCAACCCCCACCCCCAACCCTCTCTCTCTCTCTCTCTCTCTCTCTCTCTCTCTCTCTCTCTCTCTCTCTCTCTCTCTTTTATTTCAGGGGCTATCTTAGGCCATAAATCGACAACGCCAATAACCATGAGCTGAACATCAAAGCAAGTCCTCCCAGCTACTCATTTGCACAGGAATGAGTTTAATCACTCAGAATTCCTGCATTGCTGAAGCAATACAGAAATGATTCAGGACTTCGGCACTGGGTGTACGTAATGGGAGTAGAAAAAACGGATCGATGCAATTAGATGATTGCTTATGTAATACTCATGTTGTGAGGACGCTTTAAACGTATCTTCCTTTCACATATTTTTGCATACGTATCTATCTAATATGTATATGTATATATATATATATATATATATATATATATATATATATATATATATATATATATGTGTGTGTGTGTGTGTGTGTGTATATATGTATGTATATGTATATATATATATATATATATATATATATATATATATATATATATATATATATATATATATATATATATATATATATATATATATATATATATATATATATATATATATATATATATATATATATATATATATTATACATTATCATGAATTTATTTTCCCAACATAAATACTCTGCTCTTATGACTGCAAGTATTATACCATCAAGTCTGTATTTTTTTCTATTGCTTTTAACATAATAGTGTTGTAATACGAGAAATGATTTGTTCATACATTTTCTGATATTATTATTAAACTATTTTGCTAATAACATAGGTTTTTAAACTCGGAAAAGCTCTCTCAAAATGTCAATGGGTTATTAACAAATGAACATCGTATTGCATCCAAATAATCTGTGGCCTTGGAAATAGTGATATTAATTAAAGTCCCAAAGCAATCTCTGTTCTAACGGGTGACCATAACATATTTATATTAAATCTGACAATGGTTTGTAGGATTAATCATTCAAAAATAAGCCTCAATCTCGCGTTTTCTCGCGGCTTTGTTTTATATCAAAATGCAGAATTTTCTTTTTATGCTTTAATTTTCTATATTCTGTTTTTTTTTTGACATTACAAGCTCACATTAGATTTCTAAGGAGTATTTGATTGTTAATCTCTTGTATTTGGAGCTCCTATTTGCTCAAAGAAAAACATACAAATGGAGAATACAGATGAATTATTTTACAGTAAGGCCCCCATTTCTTCCCCCTGACCCAACTCGGTCCCAAATTCTTGAACATGAGCTTAGAACAGATATAAAACAGTTTTGATTATTTTTTTTCTCTCTGGATCCCCTCCAGTTACATAAGCCGTAGTCTTATGATTAATCCGTGGTTAGTCATAAGACTAAGGAATGGTATTTGTATCAAGTCTTCAAGAATCATCAGTAAGTTTGAACAAAAGCACTGCTAGTTTGTAGACCTTTGGTTTTCGCGTTGTTGGCTTAAAATCCTTATTCTGCTTATGATAGACAGGGCACTTTGGTTTATTGTTGAAAAAGGAAGACGCAGGCCCTTTATCTTGAAATGAATTGCGATTCATGGCACCTATTATCCGATTCCGTGGTAGTGATATTCAAAACGTTTTTGGAATTTATTGTGGTCCTCATCTCGCGCCTACTCTCTACCATGTATGTTATTTCCTAGGTTTGGTAGATTTATTAATCCTAGATTTAATAATTTACTCATCTTTTCATATTTGTTTTCTATGCCTCTCTTGCTGCTTTTTATGTTAGTTGCATTCAAGGTATAGTTCCCTCTTTTGCCAGTTCCAAAATGTTCTCCATTGTTCACATTCTTCCTAATGATTCCCGCCACTCCACTTAGATAACAAGGAATATCGGAAGGATGCATTAGTATAAAGATTCTTATGAACCTTTGCTGAGATTTGATATCATTCTACCCAAAAACTGTATTTTTCCAAAAAAAAAAAAAATAGTATAAAGAGAGGGATTGGTTTTATATGATACTTACTTCCTTACTTTGAAACCGGAAATAAGGTCAATCTTTTAGGTACATCCGCGATAAGAATTTTTAGTATGCCACCAGGAACTCATCAAATAAAAGTAGTATTTTTGCAACAAATTCCCACTGGTCAGTTTGTCAGTTTGCGTTAGTCTGCCTTACTGACAACACAGCGACATGAAAACTTATGAATCAATATTTACGATTTTTATCTGAAACTATTTTTGTTCTGGGAAACAATTCATGATTTTCCGGTGTGGAAAAGAATCCGTATCTGGATATAGAACTTCATAAAGACAAATCTAAAAAAAAAAAGAGGTCTGTAATCTCTGATGGCCTTTGAAAGTTTCACTATGCTTCTTATCCATTGCTTATGTTATTTTTTCTCCTTCCTTTTTCAGTTATGGACATATGTTAACGGCTTTCGTCGATTATCCTACTTTAATATACAGTAATAGTAATAAGAATCACGCGCATTATTATTATTATTATTATTATTATTATTATTATTATTATTATTATTATTATTATTATTATTATTGTTGTTGTTGTTGTTGTTGTTGTTGTTTAGCTCAGGCTTTAATGTAACGACTGCCGGCGTAGTTCGCAGCAAATAGTTCCTTTCGCTCACTCTTATCCAGCATATTTTTTGGATCACATCCCATTCGAGCCTCCCAACAAAACAACAGCGGCCCATTTGCCCCTCAAGTAATAACCCCAAATATTCCTCAGAGGCTCATTTCCCCCGACAACGCGACAGCAACGTGCAAAGTTGAAAGGGAAGCCTCCGTCATCAACTTTTGTATCGTGCGGATGTATTTCCTGGGCCGTCGACGCGCAATGGATCATCCCCCTTCGCTCTGAAACACGATTCGTCAACTATTATAATAGGAGAGTAGATGATATTTCGAAATCACTGTGGACGTATAATTCGGTGTGTCTGTGGCTTAAAAGGACTGATCGACTTTTTTTTTATTTCTTTTTTTTTTTGCTTTTGTGAAACTTCGACTGTGAACAGGAAGCATGCAATCGGCAAATCCTTATTTAAATCAAAATTATTATGGGCTAGGAAGCATTATGTTTTTTTTCTATACTTTTTATATAATGAATATGCTTTCATCTATCTCTTTTTTCCAACACTGGCCTATCAAAATTAGAAAGAAAGCAACCACCACTTAACGGACACATTAATAAACACGAGGAAATAAATATCGAAAAAGTATAGTATAATCTATCGGATTAAAACAGTCCTAAATAATGGAACGTCGCAAATCAGGAAATATCCTAACTAACTTCCGTAACAACAGAGCTGTTTTTCAAGTTTCCATCGAACTTTCTGACGCTAATGAATTAATCAAGGGTTCCTCTCTGTAAACCTTCGAGAGTAATGTTTATACTTCAGTGAAAGAATTTTCTGGCTTCTAATATCCGCATTCAGTCATACGATCACAAGACTGGTGTTCAAAGTTCATTAATTTTTCGCACCTTCTGCCAGAGGTGCTAAAATAAAAATTACTGTGGCACAAGGGACAGACAGCACAGTAATATCTGGATAAAAGGTACAGTCACCACACAAATGCCTGGATAAAAGGGACAGTCACCACAGTAATGTCTGGATAAAAGAGACAGTGACCACGGTAATATCTGGATAAAAGGTACAGTCATCACACTAATGCCTGGATAAAAGGGACGGACAGTACAGTAATATCTGGATAAAAGGGCCACAGTAGTAACTGAATTAAAGGGACAGAGTGCAGTAATACCTGGATAAAATGGACAGTCACCATAGTAATACCTGGATAAAAGGGACGGACAGATAGAACAGCAATACCTGGATAAAAGGGACAGTTACCACAGTAATTTCTGGATAAAAGGGACAGTCGTCATAGTAATACCTGGATAAAAGGGACAGGCAGTACAGGAATATATGGATAAATGGGACAGTCACCACAGTAGTGTCTGTCAGTTCACACGCCTGTTCAAAGAGTGGACGTTCACATGAGAAAAGTAGAACTGTCAGTCGGATCGTCAACAGAAACCCCTCCCCCTTTTCCTCCTTCCTTCGCTACCCCTTCCATCTCCCCCTTTCCCACTTCCCTCCCCTCCCCCTTTCCCTAACCTCCCCCTTCACATAGTGCCAGGCTAGTCAGCTAGTATATATATATATATATATATATATATATATATATATATATATATATATATATATATATATATATATATATATATATATATATATATATATACATATATATAAAATACATATTTATATATATACATATACAGGTATATGAGATATGTCTGTTAAATAACGAGATGGACTAAATAACTCACCTTAATTTATATGTATATCAAATTCAATGCATGTCCCCTTCAATATACTCCCCATTTGCACTAATACATTGCTGCTGTCTTCTTTTCCAGTGGTCGAAGGCATGGAGGAGGAAATCCATTTCTGTCAGCTGTTTCAACACATCCGCCGTTTTCTTCTTTATAGCATCAACTGACCCAAAACATGCCCCTTTAAGGACTGATTTAACTGTTGCTCAATCGGGCGAATATGGAGGATGACTTTGTCAGTGTTCACAGATGCAGCGATCATTCAGACACTGAGTCGGCGGTCTTTTCGAACAATCTGACTAATTTTTTTACATTTCCTTCGGCTCTTGAAGTGGAAGGTCGTCCAGGCTGTTCACCATCTTTGACAATCTCAAGTCCCTCGGTGAGTCTTTTGTGCCACACGCACGAGACAGGTAGTCATTCCCATAGGCTGTACTAAGCAACTGAAAGCATTCTGTTGGTGTTTTGTGCAAAATTTTACTAAAAATTTCAAATTGACACGTTAGGCCCACTTCAGAAAACACAACCAAACAAAATGGCGACTCACAATCAACTGAACTTCATAGTGTTGAGGCTTGTCATGCAGGTTCAGACATGTTCAAAGTTACCACGCATCCAGTTATGACCGGTTCTGGCTGCTTTGTTTACTAGTTGGAACCACAGCCCCGTTATTTAATACATATACCTCATATATATATATATATATATATATATATATATATATATATATATATATATATATATATATATATATATATATATATATATATGTATATATATATACATATGTGCAATAGAAAATAAAAAAATTCCATATCTGGAGCATAAAAAGTTTACAACTTTCAACTTTATGTCTATATACGTTTTGGCATCTTTTATCCGCTGTTCGTTGCAAAAATGTCTTCACTTTTGTCTGTACTTCTCTTTTCTTTTATGGTTACGGCTTTTTCTTGCATTCCCACAATTTAGCTTTTACAGCAGTTTTCAGGTTTGTTGCGACATTTTTGAGTTTCTTTTCCATTCAGTTTCCTAAAAGGTTTTCTAACTGTCTGGTATTTTTCTTTTACTGCTTTTTTTTTTTTTTTTTTTTTTTTTTTTTTTGCTGTCTCAAAACCCCGGACCAAACTATGGATAAGATTTTAAAATATTCGACAGTACTTCTTGGCTAGGTAGATTTAGTTTTTTCGTTTACTTCTCAAATAATTTGTGATTTATTACCATTTTTACTCTTTCCTTCAGAGACTTGGTCGGAAAATAATTAATAAGTGTTAATCTATCGTTTCATACGTATTATCGCACATACGATTATATATATATATATATATATATATATATATATATATATATATATATATATATATATATATATATATATATATATATATTTATATGTACACACACACACACACACACATATATATATATAAAAGCAAATACCACGGAGGAAAGTGAAACAACGGAATGGCGCTAGGCCTTTCGACTTACTGTCCTTTACTTAGCTAAGCAAAGGACAGTAAGTCGAAAGGCCTAGCATCATTCCGTTGTTTCGCTTTCCTTCGTGCCATTTGCCTTTATTTATATATATTCATCACGCTCCATGTATTAGAGGGGAATCTTTGATACTATTACAACGTTAACCGAAGATGTCGGTCTCCGTTATATTCCTTTCAATTATCGGCAGTAGTTAAGATACGTGAAGCTACAACGACAAATCCATACTTTGTTGAGGGTCCACGGTACAACGTGGACCCTTACTTTGTCGAAGGCCCACGTTGTACCGTTTGCATAGCACTGGAGGTTTTTCATTGACTTCGCTTGAAAACTATGGAAAAACTATACTAAATATAGATATGCGGCCTTTGTTCCAAAATTAAAAGAATCTACTTAACCTTTATACAACGCTATTAGGGAGTCTACTACGCTTTTTCTGTTAAACTACTGAAGAATTTATGTAGCCTTTACTTCGTAACTATAAAAGAGTCTGCATGCCCTCTGCTGTAAAGATATAGAAGGATACGCCCGAGCTTTACTGCAAAGCTATAGTAGAGTCTAATAGTTATTACTCTATAACAACATAAAATAAACCTAAGAGGTATTTCCTGGAAAGCTACGGTTGATCCTACGAATCCATTACTTCTTGAGTATAGCGTCTACATGGCCTTTACATCGAAACGATAGAGCAGTCTATATGGATTCTACTGTACACACTGTCAAAAACAATCTACGTGACACTTACTACAATTCTATAAAAAGAGTCCATTGCAACGTTATAGACAGTGACGGTCGTAAGTTAAAAAAGATTTCGCGATGCCAGTTAGAAATACCATGCACCATTACCCTCACTTTTCAAACAATTTCCAACTATTGTTGACCACGTAGACATTAATTCGTTTACTGTTCTGTTTGCTTTTGTACTTTTTTCCTGCCCATAATTCGCTGTACTTCATGCCTATTCTGTTCTTTTTTCTCAGATGAGACTTCTAAGTTTTCATAAAACGCTAATTAGCCGGTTTTGGCTTCTTTCAGGTAAATATGTCCATTTGCTAAGATCATAAAATAAAAGTGATACTGGCAAGAACAACAGAAATAGTTGCGAGAAAAAGAAATTGTAAAGTATTGTAAAATGGAAATAGAATTCGTAGCTGTGCTATTGTCCACAAAACCTGAAGAGAAAATAAAGCCATCAACCTCCATTCGAAAATGTATTTTTTTTATTGAATATCTAGGGGCTAAATAAATGTTTGATTAAAATGAGGATTAAACATGGACATAAAACTTCTTATCAGTATTTCATGACCTTATATATATATATATATATATATATATATATATATATATATATATATATATATATATATATATATATATATATATATATATAAGTATTTCATGACCTTATATATATATATATATATATATATATATATATATATATATATATATATATATATATATATATATATATTTTTTTTTTTTTTTTCATTGTTATTAAGAGAATATTCACAAAAGTTTCTTTGTTTTACCTTTAAATCCTTGAGGAGATGAACATCTTTTTAAAGAATTTATTTTATTATTTCTCTTGCCAACAGCGGTTTGAGTTACGGTGCTCTTTGAAGAATTAATCTTTGTTGCTGGAATCTGCACAATATTCAGTCATCTAAAAGTGAGAGAAAACTTCTTCTGTAATTAAACAATTTTTCTCTTACTGTCGTTCAGCTGTCTTGTGTGAGTGAATAGTCTCTCTCTCTCTCTCTCTCTCTCTCTCTCTCTCTCTCTCTCTCTCTCTCTCTCTCTCTCTCTATATATATATATATATATATATATATATATATATATATATATATATATATATATATATATATATATATATATATATATATATATATATATATATATATATATATATATATATATATATATATATATATATACATTTACATATAAATATATATATATATATATATATATATATATATATATTGATATAGATATATATATATACATATATATATATATATATATATATATATATATATATATATATATATATATATATATATATATATATATATATATACATACATATATATATATATATATATATATATATATATATATATAGAGAGAGAGAGAGAGAGAGAGAGATAGAGAGAGTTGTGTATGCGTGTGCGTGCTCACGAAATATTCATCCTGACTATTCACTTATGCAAGACAGCTGAGCAACAATAAGAGAAAAACTATTTAATTACTGAAGTTTTCTCTCACATTTCGATGACTGAATATTGTACAGACTGCAGCAACAAAGATTAATTCTTCAAAGAGCACCTTAACTCAAACCCCTGTTGGCAAGAAAAATAATAAAATGAATTCTTTAAAAAGATGTTCATCTCCTCGAGGGTTTAAAGCTAACACAAAGAAACTTTTGTGGAATGTTCTCTTAATAACGATGGAACAAAATGTATAGGCCACAAAGTGAGATGAAGGCCGAGGGATTTCGAGTATATATTTTATTGTCTATTGAAATATTAATTTCCATCTTTCAATCCCCTGAAAATACCTCTCCATTCGGCAGCAGTTTTTCCTGCTTTCTGTATAAACTCGGGTCTTCCCTAATGTTTAGACTTATTTCCAGGTGTTTCGGAGCTCGAGAATTAATTCCAGTTTATAATGCCCTCATTATCACATGTAAGCGAGTATGTTCATTACAAGTTTGGCGCAAAAATCTTAATGCAATGTATGCTAAAGCAGAGAACTCAATGGGAAAGGTAAATGCCCCACCGCTAATGTTAGAAGTTCCATTGCAGCCAGAAAGAAGCAACAGAAAAATCGTTTAACAAATTATCCACCGCAATGCGGTTCTTTGTCAGGCAGACGGTTCCAGCAGTACTGGATTTGTTTGCGACAGACGGGGGTTGGCAGACTATCACAATTTTTTTTTTCTTAATTAGATTTATAATTATATCTTTTCACTGGTTTTATTCGCTAACTTCATCCACAGCAAAAATCTAAAAGGCAAATTATACTTCTTAAAAGACCACGCATATGGAATTTAAGTCACACGTGTTTATGTACGTTTTTCATATCCCAATCGATGTTTGCTTCATCGAATTGCTTGGACGATTCGAAGGCAAATTCTTAAAAGAGTCGTTGAAACGTGACATGGTTAACACGCGCGCACATTAAAAACACAACAGGCCATCAGAATCATTTAAGGAAACACTGTCGGGTAGTCCCGCTCCCATTAACGCTGACAGTCAGTGGCAATAAAGTCTGCAGGAAACGTTTACTGGTGTGAGCACCGAAATTGAAATATACGTAAAAGATACTCGCGCCACCTAACAGGTAACGCCAGAATTTTGTTATTCTTTTCTCATTCTACTTTGAATTTGGTTAACCACATTGAGCAATCTTCTAAACTATACTAAATAACAACCAGGAAAAGAGGTTTTCATTAGATGTAATATTATTTTTAAAAATTGTACAGAATACAAGTTCACTACTTGTGATAAACTCACATTTTCGGCAAGCCACGAACATTTCTCAAGTTCGGTTACAATAAAAGCTCGTCTGCGAATAATTCATATCAGCATGCCCTTAGAACTTGTTAATTTTCTGAAAAGAAAACTATTGTACCTACTTTGTTTGTCCGTCCGCACTTTTTTCTGTCCGCCTTTTCTGTCGAAGATCTTAAAAAATACTGAGGCTAGAGGGCTGCAAATTGGTATGTTGATCGTCCACCCTCCAATCATTAAACATGACAAATTGCAGCCCTCTAGCCTCAGTGGTTTTTCTTTTATTTAAGGTTAAAGTTAGCCATAACCCTGCATCTGGCAATGATATGGGCCAGGCCACTACCGGACAGTGGTTAAAGTTTCATGGGCCGCGGCTCATACAGCATTATACCGAGGACACCGAAAGATAGATCTGTTTTCGGTGGCCTTGATTATACGATGTACAGAAAACTCTATTTTCTTCTGCGCATTTTTTACTTGTTTTTCATTGTATTTCACTCCAGAATTAGAAATCATTCGAGTACCACACTATGTTATTGATAACGCTGTTTACATAGTAAATCAAATATTTCGCCATGCCTCTAAATAATTAAATTAGTTTACATGACTTAATCCCATCACGAAGGTGGAAAGGAGCTCGAAGAATAGCAGTGATTTTAACACTGTCAGATCTGCAATCATAAATATTAAAAACACACACACACAAGCACAAATATAAATATACGTTATAACCAGTTCGGATAACTAGGAATTTTGAGAGAAAGTCAAGGAGAAAGAGTTTTATCCGGAGAGAAGTCAAACATCAATGACCACATAACATGGCTATAGAAATATGGTCAGTTTCAGTTCTTAGCGTAATACTGCCGGAATAAAAAAGGTTTCACAGCGGATCATCATCGGGAGCACATACAAAGTAAGAATGTAGATTTTTAAAGCCAGTTGAATTATTATGAAAAATTTAAAAGTGTCCTAAGGGTAAATAAAGCCGAGTCTAGTGTAAGTGATATTCGTAGTACCTATTTTGTGTTATAAAATTATATTTCCAGCATTAAGCGGCTTATACAAGACCATGTTGATGTCGTATTAATTAATAACGTGTTATGTAGAGTACGCCCTAATATGATTATAAATAAAACTCATTCTTTGAGGACTTAATTTTGAGGATTTAATCTGTGACAAGAACAATAAAAATAGAACCAATAGAAGGTTCTTCTTTAGGGGCGTGGTCTATTGGCTGAGGGATTAAGGTCGGGTCAGTCATATTACCTTCTAATCTAAATGGCAGAGAGTAGCTAAGGGATTCACCACTACTTAATGGGGCAAGGGTATTAACAGCTGGAATGTTTGCGGGTCAGGTTAGAGCAAAGTCTGGTTTATACTTGGACATGCAAACAATCACACAAAGGGAGAAAAATACGCTAATTACAGAATGGAAAATAAAAAATCTTATACTATATATTACAATGCTGCTTATAAGAAAAATGTAGCCTTCAACATAAATGCAAAATTCACGACAGATGGAGTAGCATTCTTAAAAACAACAAAATAAACAAACAAGTGAATTAGCAGTAGCAATTCTTTTTAACAGCACTATGAAAATGGACGCCAGATAATGAAGCAAGTAATGTCACAGAACACAACAGGGAAAAAAAACAGTTCAAGATAACAAACGGCAACATTTTTTCGCTACTCAAAAAAATTTTAAGAAATATCCAAATTATCTTTTAGAATCCGCGAGAAAATAAACAGTACTAACACACTACCAAATAATGTTTACACTAATAAGCCAATCACCCAAACGGAGGGTGGCTCCACAGAAGTATAACATTTCAGTCACTTTTACATATGTCCTTCAACTGCTGAAATAAGGAAGAGTCTCAGGTGCGGAAAACTTCCACAACATTAGCTGTCACACTTCATCAAGAGAGGAAGCTCTTATTGAGCAACACAGCGTCTCTCCACCCACTTCCAGCCTCCCATCCTCTTGACAATTTCCTTAGCAGATACCTCTATATATCTCTATCTCTCTCTCTATATCTATCTCTATATCTATATCTTTTTCTCTACTCTCTCTATCTATATATATATATATATATATATATATATATATATATATATATATATATATATATATATATATATATATATATATATATATATATATATATATATATATATATATATATATATATATATATTATCATTATTATTATTATTATTATTATTATTATTATTATTATTATTATATAATATATATATATATATCCCCTTCTTTTTTTCTTAGTAAGACCTTATATAGTCAGTACTTTAAATAAAAAATATTCATATCTTCTCTCTAGAATAGTCATATATATTTCTAAATTAAAACTAATAACTTTCCGAGAGGCTTCATGTATATATATATATATCTCTCTCTCTCTCTCTCTCTATATATGTCTATATATATATTAATTTTTCTATTCTAACTGTGAGTCGTATTAACTTTTTATTATTCCCTTATTCATTTTGTCATTCAGTTTCCCCCCTTCTATGGTCGTTTTGTTGCTAAGCGAATAGTCATCGCCGTTTCCATCCCCGCCATCCCTAATCCACTCTCTCTCTCTTTTACACTATTCTATATATATAACTTTTTATTCCTATTCATCTTGTCATTCAGTTTCCTTTTATGGTCGTTTTGTTGCTATATATATATCCCTAATCCATATATATACATATATATATATATATATATATATATATATATATATATATATATATATATATATATATATATATATATATATATATATATATATAGGTCTCTTCTGTTTTCTTTTTTTTAGTCAAGACCGTTATACTTTTTACCTTTATTTTCTTTTTTTTTTTTTTATGTTTTTACAGTCAAAGAGTCGATTCCATTAAGTTCATCTCTCTCTCTCTCTCTCTCTCTCTCTCTCTCTCTGAAGGCTAAAGTCTGTGACCATGGTGTTTTTATAATCTTTTTAAAAAAAAGCCGTTTATGGAAACTTTGGGAATTCTTTTTGTCTATCTCTTCAAAAAATATTTTAGCTATTTTCGAAAATATTTTCGAAAGATTTTCTCGGAGTTCACAAGAAATGTAATGGTATTTTTTTTTCTAAACCAGGAAGTCTTATACCAGAAGAATTTTTACTGGTCGTATCTCCATTACGCTAATCTAGTTGTGAAAAGTTTTTGGTGCTATTTGAACGAAATAATGTTCATTTTGACCGAGTTTCAAAGCTATGCCTTGAGAGAAAATTCTGTTTTTTTATTGATGTTAATTTACGAGTAGCTTAAATAATGGGTTATTTTCTATGGCTTCCTTAAAAAAGACTTGATGTTTTTGCTACAATTTTTTTTTCATAGATGGTGAAGGCTGAAAACGCGCTTATTCTTACATACATATACATACACACTCACAGACACATATTACATACATACTCACACCCATATATATATATATATATATATATATATATATATATATATATATATATATATATATATATATATATATGTAAGTATTATATACATAATATACACACATATATATATATAATATATACATATATATGTATATCTATATACATACATATATACATATGCCATGCTAACATCGAATTAATTTTACTTTGGCAGTAACTTAAACCCAAAGGGTAGAGAACTATGCATCTTCCATGATCAAGATTCGTACCAATTCCTTCGAGGTTTATGCATATTTGACCATGATGTTACCCACATACATAATTCATACGTGTTGGCCTGCGAGTATTCACACGCATTTGAATATCCTGTAACTTATTTTACACGCTAGTTTCTATCAGAGTTCTACTTTTATTTTACTAATGGAAGGTCGATAAACATTTCAGCTGGTAAACCATCTTTAGATAATTATCTGCTACTGAGATTTAAACGTTACATACGAGCATGTCTAAACTCTGATGATATCAGTAAATGTTCTAAGAGTTGAAAGATATAAATTCTATCTGTTTTGCCTATGAAGGATGAAAATTAAAATAATACTGCAATACATACTTCGTCAGCACCTTCTCCCAAAGTCCATGTATATTAAATTTATACTGAAAAAGAAATGCCTACATAAGCAAAATAAAATACGGATAGATTTTTTTTTATATATATTTTCCTCTTCAATCATCTGCTCTTTCATTATACAAATTGTCTGATGAATTTTTCAGTATTAAACAAATAGACCATTCCCTTTCCAACATGTTCAAAAGGGAGGTGACTCTTTCATCTATACCGATGAAAAAATTATTTTATTTCTTTCGATGCGAGGGGGATTGCGACCTTTTGTACTAAATGAAGTTTCATTTGATTTTCCCCGAAATACAAACAATTGCCTTTATACCTTCATTTTTTCATCCATTCTTTCGGAGAATTTTGTACGTTCAGTTATGAGGACTTTTATCTTTTTTTTTTGTATCGAGTTTCCGTTTCATTTCCGGTATATTATTTCTGAACTTTTATTTATAGGTAACTTACAAAATCACAATCCAGATGGAGACTTTCTTTCTGCTAGTGTTTCTCTGTAGGTTACGAGTCAGATACAAGTACCATGTATTATTTTACATCAAATTTTTTTATACGATCAAATATTTCTCTTGCCAAATGTCAATTAAGGCTTACAAAAAGCAACCTTATTCCGCTTTTACTACTTGAACTCTCCTTAGGTTAGTTGTCAGAACTTGTTAATTCAGGCTTCAGAATCGTACCGGTATGAGCCTAGCGCTTTATAAATCAAGTTCTGAAAAAATCAAACATCTGGAGATAACATTCATGATAAAAATCATGCTTAGCATTTTTCTTTATACGGCAACTGAATGCATGCAGTGGAAGAGCTGAATTCATAAAAGGTAGTGATTGTAGGTCTTATGATTTTATTTATAGCAATCTTCAAGATATTAAAAGAATAGCTAAGATGCAAAGAATAAAATACGGACAGAACATTTTGCTTTATTTGCTTAATCTACCCTTTTACTAATGTATATATAACACACTTTATTTTGACACAATATGGTGACTGCAAAAGTGAGTGCTTTGGTCAAAATGAATTGTATAAGCTTGATTTTAGGGTCAAGTTGACTGGATGACTTACCGATTACTTTATTGCAAGATTCTTGGAGTCAAGTTAAGTATACCTTAGTTTAACCAGACCACTGAGCTGGTTAACAGTTCTCCTTGGGCTGGCCCAAAGGACTAGACTTATTTTACGTGGCTAAGAACCAATTGGTTACCTAGCAACGGGACCTAAGGTTTATTGTGGAATCCGAACCACATTATACCGAGAAATGAATTTCTATCGCCAGAAATAAATTCCTTAAATTCTTCATTGGCCGGCCGGAGACTCGAACTCGGGTCTAGCAAAGTGCTAGCCGAAAACCCTACCGAGTCGTCCAACGAAGAACTATTCACAAGTACTAAATGCACCTACGCCGATAAGGATCAATCATATATATATATATATATATATATATATATATATATATATATATATATATATATATATAAATATATATATATATATATATATATGTATGTATATATAAATATATATATATATATATATATATATATATATATATATATATATATATATATATATATATATATATATATATGATTATATAGGTAAAAGTGCATTAGAGGAATATCAAAGTTAGTATGAATATCCTAACATTAATAAGAAAAAACTCTTAAAAAGTGAAAGGGCATAAGCGTGTTAAAGGTTCCTCCTCTCTTACAGTCTCCCATACTTAGTCAGCTTTACTCGATGGCCAAAAATCAAATAATCTTCCCTCACTTAAAACCCTAATCTCCTTTGCCACCATCTTTTTTTTTTATTTTACTCGGGAATTAAAGGGTCAGCAGGTAAAAGACTGTAACGTTGCGGGGGCTCCTCTTTCTCTCTCTCTCTCTCTCTCTTTCCATCCCTCGTTTATTTCATATTCTTCTCATGTATCTCCCCCTCCGAGCCTGACCTTTTCAGGTCTTATCCTCCTCTTTAAAGAGGAATTGCTTACTTCATCTTACTGTTGCCTGTCGTTCAATGATTCTCTCTCTCTCTCTCCTTCTTCTTCTTCTTCATTATAATGTTATCATTACAGGCCTTTTCTCTGTATTCATTTCCCCCTCTCTCTCTCTCTCTCTCTCTCTCTCTCTCTCTCTCTCTCTCTCTCCTTCTTCTCTTCTTATTCTGGATTCATTTCTCTCTCTCTCTCTCTCTCTCTCTCTCTCTCTCTCTCTCTCTCTCTCTCTCTCTCTCCTTCTTCTTCATTATAATGTTATCATTACAAGCCTTTTCTCTGTATTCATTTCTCTCTCTCTCTCTGTCTCTCTCTCCTTTTTCTTCTTCTTCTTCTTCTTCTTCTTCTTCTTCATTATAATGTTATCATTACAGGCCTTTCCTCTGTATTCATTTTTTTTATCAAGGGTCAAATCTCCCTCTTGTTTTACGCCCACCTGCCTCCAAACCATTTCTCTCTCTCTCTCTCTCTCTCTCTCTCTCTCTCTCTCTCTCTCTCTCTCTCTCTCTCTCTCTCTCCTTCTTCTTCTTCTTCTTCATTATAATGTTACCACTACAGGCCTTTCCCCTGTATTCATTTTTTTTTTTAATTTTTATTAAGGGTCAAATCTTCCTCTTGTTTTACGCCCACCTGCCTCCGAATCATTCCTCTCTCTCTCTCTCTCTCTCTCTCTCTCTCTCTCTCTCCTTCGCCGTCTGGAACGGTCGTTTCCATGGCCAGTTTATTGACTTTAGAGAAGACTTTTTTTTAATGAACATGAAAGACTACTTTATTTTTCCTTCTTCTCATAATCCCTCGGGTATCTTCTTACGATCATTTTTTTTAATTTCAAAATCTCTTTCTGTGTCTCAAAGAATTATGACTATTTAGCCACTTCACATAAAATTTATACTGCGTAGTTTTGCTTCTTGTTTTTGATGAGAATTTTATCATTTACTTCAACGTTTTTGTCAGATTTTAATCTTACATAAATATGGCTACTTCAAGAGTAATTGGTGTCAATAAAAATTATATAAGACTAAATTTAGGAACAATTTCATCGAATAATTGATTAATTTGCTGTAAGGTACTTGGCGTCACAATTACAAGGTCACTTACACCGACTAGGGTCACGCAAACGCACATTACACCAAATGGAATAACAGCAAAATTGAATGAATACCCCGATATCAATAATAAAAAAAAAACTCTTAAAAAAGTAGAAGGCTATAAGGGAGTTAAGGTTCTTCCTACCACTTTTATCATCTCCCAGACTTAGTCAGCTTACCTGGATGGTCAAAAATCAAATAATCTTCTATTTCCTATTTCACTAATGTCCTCCGTTATCATCTATCTTTCTCTTCTTCAGGAATTACAGGGTCAGCAGTTAATAGATTGTTGCGTCTCTCTCTCTCTTCCTCGTTCATCTTATATTCTTTTCATCTACCTCCATATGAGACAGACCTTTGCAAGCCCTTTATTCCCCTTTGATTATGAATGTTTCTGTCATTGTATTGTCGCCGGTCGCTCAACAATCTCTCTCTCTCTCTCTCTTCTCTCTCCTCTTCCTCTTCTTCTTCTTTTTCTTCTTCTCATTATTATTATCATTATTATTCTCATTCGTAATATTATTCATTTTCATCCCTAGAAAGACCGCGCCTCTCTATCTTTTTGTATTAAAGGTCAAATCTTTTTAGTGCTCTTCTCCAAACCATCTCTCTCTCTCTCTCTCTCTCTCTCTCTCTCTCTCTCTCTCTCTCTCTCTCTCTCTCTCTCTTTCTTTCTCTCGTCTCAAGAGCGGTCGCTGCCATACACAGTTTATTGACTTTAGAAAAAGCTTTTATTTCTCTAAGGACTTGAAAGATGCCCTTATTTTACCTTCTTCTTCTTGTGAATCGGACGCCCAACTATCTTCCTTGGAAATTTCTACCTCAAAAACTAAGTGTTAAATTAAAACAAGTAAAAAATGCGCCGAAGTTTCTTCGGCGCAATCGAGTTTTCTATACTGCCCATAATGCTGTATGAAACTCTCAGCCACGCCCCATGAAACTCTCAGCCACGGCCTATGAAACTCTCACCGTGGAAACTCTTTCAGCCACGGCCCAGTGGTGGCATGTGATTTTGGCACCTATAGTGGTGCCAGACGCACGATTATGGCTAACTTTAACCTTAAATAAAATCAAAACTACTGAGGCTAGAGGGCTGCAATTTGGTATGTGTGAAGATTAGAGGGTGGATGAACAACATGCCAATTTGCAGCCCTCTAACCTCAGTAGTTTTTATGATCTGAGGGCGGACAGAAAAGTACGTATGGACAGACAAATCCATCTCAATAGTTTTCTGTTACAGAAAACTAAAAATTCTAATTTACTGCGGAGATTTTTAAGAAAATTTTTTATCCCGTTCCTAATGCACATTTAACACATTCTGACATTACCATAATTTGATAACTGTAACAGTCTGAGCTTTAGTTAAGAGGAACTATATGTCTGATTTAGGATTAATTTGATTGATCTACTAATTGACGAATTTATTGTAAAATGCCTGGCTTCACACGCATCAAGTTCATCAATGCTGATTAAGATCATGTAAACATACAGGCTGATGGACGCTTATAGTAGAACTGAACACCAAATTGAATTAAAATAATTGGAAAAAATACCCTACATCCATAGAAACAAATCTTTTTAAAAGAAGATGGATATATATATATATATATATATATATATATATATATATATATATATATATATATATATATATATATATATATATATTAGTATCGTCTACTATAATCAATTTTGTGTGTGTGATGTGATTTGTTTTTTTACTGCTCAGGAAATGAAGGATCAACGCGTAAAAGACACAGTGCTCTCTCTCTCTCTCTCTCTCTCTCTCTCCCTCTCTCTCTCTCTCTCTCTCTCTCTCTCTCTCTCTCTATTCTTGTCATGCACCTCCTTTCAAGTCTGAACTTTTCATGTTTTTTTCTAAATCTTTAAGGCTGAATTGCTTCTTCCATTTTATCTTTGCTCGAAGATCTATTTCTTTCTCAATCTTTCTTTCACTCTATCTTCCTCTTCTTTGTAATATTATCTCATTGATGTACCTTTTTCAGCCAGGCCATTACTCCACTTTTTTTTATTAAAGGTAAAATCTTTTCTCTCGCATTGTGCTCGCTTACCTACCAGCTCTCTCTCTCTCTCTCTCTCTCTCTCTCTCTCTCTCTCTCTCTCTCTCTCTCTCTCTCTCTTCATTCTCTCTCTCTCTTGTATTATGCTCGTTTACCTTCTCTCTCTCGTACCTCCTCCCAGCTCTCTCTCTCTCTTGTATTATGCTCGTTTACCTTCCAACTCTCTCTCTCGTATTATGCTCGCTTACCTCCCAGCTCTCTCTCTCTCTCTCTCTCTCTCTCTCTCTCTCTCTCTCTCTCTCTCTCTCTCTCTCTCTCTCACTATCCACCATCCCTTCTGGAACGTTCGCTGCCATAGCCAGTTTATTGACTTTGGAAAAAATTTCTATGGCCACGAAAGACGTCCTTTTTTTCCCACCTTCTCTTAAGCCGGACACTCAGCTATTTTCCTGGGATCTTTATCACAAAAACTCTCCTAATCTTTGAGGAATTTCAACTTCATTTAGATGCTTCAGGCAAAATGTATACTGAGCAGATATGTGCGTTGTTTTTAAAAATGAATTTACAGTTTTGTGGAGCATGTAGGACTTCCGACGTATTTGGCTTAATATTAAGAAATTTGTTTAATTTTTCAATTGTGTTCTGGATAAACAGTAAAATTTTCTACAAAAGCTACACAATTAAACGTGCCAAAAATCTAACTTAGGTTTTGATATGAAAGGAGAGACTTACCAGCGACTTTATCATACTTGAATGACTTGCTACTTAGAGCACTTTAAGTTTTAACTTATCACGGATTGACTACTGTTGCTTACATATTTTTTTTTTTTCAGATTTTCTGTGCTATGGCTTCCTTATGGACAATGATTGGTAATTTAGTTACAAGGAAAAGGTCAAGATAAGTCGTTTCATTCATCATGTTTTATACATAAAATACGATTTTAAAGTCCTCATGGTTCATGTCTATAAACAGAAGTTTGTTTTCCTTAACCCTATCCATTTGAAATGTACTGGAAAGTTGTATCCTTCGTTCATGTACACTCTTTAGACATTAAGTAAATCGTAAGTGAATTATATAAAATATGAATAGAATGAAGAACATGTACCGAAAAACATTGAAAAACTACAGCATCTTAACGTATAAGAAATATGACATATAAGAAATAATAAGTCATCTTAAAATATTTGAAATACTATCACTTTATCCTTCCACTACTTATTAGTTTTACACTTAATACGCAGCCTAAAGCCTTTTATTCTATTATTATCGTTTGGTTATCCTTTTTCTTATAGACTTTTCAGCCTTTAAAAAAATGACCTTTTACATAACACTTACTCCACACTCCGGTTCTATAACATTATCCCCCGTAGGGAGGTAGCGCCGTCCACCTCACGCGGTAGCATTACTGCTGCATTTCATTTTGCAGCGTCACTTCGGCCTAGCTGCAACCTCTTACTGTACCTCCGTTCATATTTTCTTTCCTCCATCTGATTTCCGATCCTCTCAAGCAATTTTTTCATAAGGCAACTGCTTTGAGGTTTTCCTCTTGTTTCACCTTTCAGACCTTCTTACTGCCAATTTCCCTTTCGTCGCTGAATGACCTCATAGGTCCCAGCGCTTGGCCTTTGGCCTAAATTCCATTCCATTCTATAACATTATCCTGTCATTGTTTATTCGCCTTACATTAAAAGGCAGACAAAAGCCTTTTGTTCGATTATTTTCGGTCATTTTCCCTATACACTTTTCGGCTTTTGCCAAAAAAAAAAAAAAAAAAAAAAAAAAAAAACAGAGCTTTTACATATCACTTACTCCACACTCCGGTTCCTGGTCGGATTTACAGTCCTCACGTTCTTTTGGGTACTTGCCCGAATACTCTTCCTGGCCATTCTGGTCCCTCCTGCTCTGGCCTCGGCACGAAATAACAGTACACCATTTCCCCCTCCTCGTTCCGGAGCCTATCGTTCCGCCGAGGCACATTTCCCTGGATTCTACAATCGCAACGTGGGAAGTTAGATAGGAAGCCTTGATCATCGCCTCTTCTGGAGCTTAGACGCGTTTTCTCTGTATCCGATTTGGAATGCGTTCTTCTTTTTAGTTTTCTGCAGAAGAAAACTATTTTAGCTTTCTGTAAAAGGAAACTATTTTAGCTTTCCGTAGAAGATAATTGTTTTAGCTTTCTGTAAAAGAAAACTACTTTAGTTTTCTCCAGAAGAAAACTATTATAGTATTCTGTAAAAGAAAACTATTTTAGCTTTCTGTAAAAGAAAACTATTTTAGTATTCTGTAAAAAAACTATTTTAGCTTTCTGTAAAAGAAAACTATTTTAGCATTCTGTAAAAAAAACTATTTTAGCTTTCTGTAAAGAAAACTATTTTAGTTTCCTGTAAAAGAAAACTTTTAGCTTTCGGTCAAAGAAAACTATTTTAGCCTTCTGTAAAAAAAACTATTTTAGTATTCTGTTAAAGAAAACTATTTTAGCTTTCTGTAGAAGGAAACTATTTTAGTTTTCTGCTAAAAAACTATTTTAGTTTTCTGTAAAAGAAAACAGTTTTAGTTTTCTGTATAAGAAAACTATTTTAGTTTTCTGTAAAAGAAAAACTATTGAGATGGCTATTTGTCTGTCATCAGCACTTTTTTCTGTCCGCCCTCAGATCTTAAAAACTACTGAGGCTAGAGGGCTGTAAAATGTTATGTTGATCATCCACCCTCCAATCATCAGACATACTAAATTGCAGCCCTCTAGCCTCAGTAGTTTTTATTTTATTTAAGGTTAAAGTAAGCCATGATGGTGCGTCTGGCACCGCTATAGGTGCCAACAACACATGCCATCACCGGGCCGTGGCTGAAAGTTTCCTGAGCCGCGGCTGAGAGTTTCATGGACCGTGGCTGAAAGTTTCCTGGGCCGCTGATGAGAGTTTCATGGGCCGTGGCTGAGAGCTTCATACAGCATCATACACTGCACAGAAAACTCGATTGCGCCGAAGAAACTACGGCCCATTTTTTACAGATTTTTCTTGTATTACCTTTTTGGAAACTTAGATTCTATAAGACAGAAATCATTTAACTCGGTTATGAAAAATACATTCACAAAGAAGACAGTATTGTGGCAAGCCTTGATCTATGCAGTTTATTTTTATTTTTTTTTTTTGTATCCGACGTGAAATACGTACGTATTTATATACTGTATACTGAAGCAAAGGTTCTTTCAAACAAAGATGATTTCACACGATTAATGGTTTGCTGTAAGACAATTAACATTTCCCGTAAGATTCGAGAGACAGGGGAAATATAGCTACTGCTGTATTCTAAAATGTGCAATAAGTGTAAAATTTTTCCATAGCTGATAAGGACAATGGGACGGGCAACCATCAAGCCCCTTTGTAACCCATGACCGAAGTAGAAAAAAAGACCAAATGAAGAAAGGATGCAGATTAATAATAAAGGAAAGGTTATAAAAGAAAAAAAATTCCGGAGGTTTTCTCGGGAACATGCAATCTGAGGACTATCGATTTTCACTTGGTAGACACTGAAAGACTGAAGATGTTACCTAACGAATGATATATTCGTACAAAAAGAATATTGTTATATGTGAAGCAAGATGAAAATAAATGCAATACTATACATGCGATACGCTCTAACTGATACAGATGATCTCTCCAGGGCAAAAACATTCAATACAGATAGACACATCAAAATACATACCAAAATTTTATGATAGATTCTAATTAACAGAATGGTAACAACTACAAGATATGCTGTGCTTTCACTAAAAACCCCATGCAGTATTATATTATACAACCTAATTATTATGTTAAGCCAAACAAAATAAAAAAACTCTTAATTGCCATCTTATATTATTATGACACTATTCGTACTTAGTTTGCGCGGGACGAATGGAACAGTAATAATATTGGGCAAAAATTTAAAGATTTGTGTACTTGTGTTTGTGTATGTTTGTGTTTGTGGGCGCTTGTTTGCATGCGTACGCGGAGCCTGAAGCCTCGGCAGGTTATATCTGCAACATATATTTGAAGATAAAGAACAGATGCCAATGGGAAAGAAAATGAGAAATTTCGAAGTGGAGAGAAATTTCCAGGTTTCCGGGTGGAAAAAACAGAACGATAAACTTTTATGGGAAAACACGATGATGATCCCTTTCACTTTCGGAACTGTGAATATTCGAGCTGGATGAAAGAATGAGTCAGTGGGAAAATTCTTCTTATTTTCGCCAACACTTTTTTCTTTTTTTCTTTTTAGTGTCTTGTGCTCAGTTCTTTGATAATGGTTGCGACTGAAAAATATACTAAATTGACGATTCGTGTTCGATACACTGATCATTCTTGCAATATACTCAATGCCTCAATAACGCTCCCGGATGTAAAGACGATATTGATAATTAATACTGAAAATAACTTGCTAATACTTGCCAATGACAGTCATGCTGATTTACACTGAATACTTTCACATTACAGGCCAATAAAGAGCAGTTATTATGATTTGTGTTGAATATTGTGGTAATAAGTGAAAATCTAAATTTATTCGTGATGATATACATTTGATAACTTGATAATATCAATAAATGTTATTAAGATAGAAAAAAAACTTAACCAATGACGTAGTCATGGGTTTGTGGTAGAGGAGGTGGTGTATTCTCGGGATGAGAAATACTTGTTTTTTTTTTTTTTTAGAAATGATTACCGCTATCTTTAAAAAGATATACGTTTTTTCCTCTTAGAAGATAAGGTTCATCTTCAGTGTTTTACTTGATTTTCTCTCATAATTTTCAATGCGCAAACGCTCTAGTAAGAGTGCTTGCTTCTTTTAAGCTGATAATTCCCATTCCACTAAATCACTTTTCTTTCTAAAACATAAGAGCTTTTGTTTGCACAATGCTGTTCAGGGTCTTCAATATATCTTTTTCTACAACGAATGTCGTATTCCACATGTAAAAAACATAGTTCATGAAGATTTATCAGTGAATGACAAAGATAAAGACTATTTACATACGGCCAACGTCTCTCTCTCTCTCTCTCTCTCTCTCTCTCTCTCTCTCTCTCTCTCTCTCTCTCTCTCTCTCTCTCTCTCTCTCTCTCTTTCTGAAAAGCTTGGCTTTT
>NC_089746.1:59094011-59109011 GCF_040412425.1 Macrobrachium rosenbergii | reverse complement strand
AATTACCGAGGGGCTAATGATCATTAATGACCGCGAGAGGGGTTGCGGTCGTCAAATATGAAATAAGAGAAGGAAAAACTTGCGAAGGGTTTTTCTTTGCCTGTTTTGTTTATCTTGACCTGACAAGTCCAGGTCATTGACTCATTACTTAATTTTTCCAAGGATTCCTTTCTCTTGCCGTCTTCTTAACGTACACTTCATCTGAAGTGATTTCTTCCTGGAAAGTTTTATAGAACGTTAATTTGATATATCATCGTATTTAAACTTTTCATGAAGAAATCCCTTCAATGAAGAGATTTGTTCCTGGAAAGTTTGATAAAACGTTAGTTTGATATATCGTCGTATTTAACTCTGCTTTGTCCTGGTCTTCAGTGGGAATTCTTCCTAAAAAAACCATCACATTTTTATGCTATTATAAGCGAAGGAAACTTTTTTGAATATTATTCTGACGCTTTATTGTAATATATGGGTTCCTCAATGTGCATTCTGTCCAATATGTTGCCAGTCTTGCAATACAGTCAAGACTGAAGATTTATTTTATGTTTTTGATAGATAGCATAGCTGATGGTCGTATATATACTATAAAACTAACCATTAATCGGAGTAGCTACATTGTTAGTGGGCAATCTGGCCCCTTCCTTCACATCATTAATCTTTTTAAAATACCCTGAGTGTCTTTTATACACGATTACCATCGGCACGAAATCACGAATAGAGTAACACGCTCCTAGCACTCTGCTGGGCCCGTGTTCGATTCTCCGACCGGCCAATGAAGAATTAGAGAAATTTATTTCTGGTGATAGAAATTCATTTCTCGTTAAAATGTGGTTCGGATTCCACAACAAGCTGTAGGTCCCGCTGCTAGGTAACCAATTGGTTTTTAGCCACGCAAAATAGATCTAATCCTTCGAGCCAGTCCTAAGAGAATTGTTAATCAGCTCAGTGGTCTGGTTAAACTAAGGTATGCTTAACTTTTTAGCCTGCTTGTCCCTCGTATGGTTAAGTTAAGCAATCCTGGTTATTCCTCGGATTTAACCTCATTCTCAATTACTTGTAATTCTTTCTGTTAGAGGGAAATTGCAGAATGTATGATTTCTGTATTATATTTGATATTACGCAACCTTTGACCTAAAAATTGTCAATTTTTATAGGAAAACGGAATGGCAGAACTTCAGGAATCCTTTTGCAATTAGGCTGCAATATACAGCTCTAATCCGTGCGGACGTGAAATCAGGAGCCCCCCCCAAAACAAATTACAGTCATTTGGAAGACAAAACAACGGGAACCCCCTAAAAACGCTAATCTCCAGCACTTGCTTGTCCCCTTGCGCAAGGATGCATTTCCTGTACTTTGCAAGATAATTGCTACACAGATCAGATTTGCATGCGGACACTAAATGACGGGTACTCACTATCCTTAAAATAAGAAATACTTACAGATCTAACTTCTTGTAACTACTAACAGTTCTATCACCACAACCACCACTACTACTACTACTGCTACTACTACTACTACTACTACTACTACTACTGAAGAATTAGTTTTATTCAGAGACATTAACGTTATTGTAATTATCTGTATACGTTCGCAAGTAACCTCTGTTGATAAACATAGAATGTTCATAAAGTGTGCATGCCACGCAATACAAAGATCCATTTGTTTTGTTGAAATTGGGAATTTTCTAATAGTTTTTTTTTCTGTTACCTGGAAAGTGTGCTAAGGTCAATGTTTCTGTTTGCGTTTTTCATGTCATTTATCTCATACCATTTAGTTTTTCAGTCCATTTACATGCAGTAGAATATGGTCCTGTAGAAAAATACAACTTGTAAACAAATTCTTGTTGACGCTATGCTCTCCTATTGCTTTTTTGGTGTTCCTTCGCTCAGCAAACCATTTGCCTTTTGGACTGGGCGTTGGCGTAAGAGGTGTCTCCCGAATCAGTGCAAACAAAAGTATTCCTTATTTATGATTCTATAGTTATTTATTTAATGCTAAGCTGTATTTCATGGATTATATAATCAACCTTCTCTCTCTTTTTCTCTCTCTCTCTCTCTCTCTCTCTCTCTCTCTCTCTCTCTCTCTCTCTCTCTACTACAAACACACACACACACACACACACACACACACACATACATATATATATATATATATATATATATATATATATATATATATATATATATATATATATATATATATATATATATATATAGAGAGAGAGAGAGAGAGAGAGAGAGAGAGAGAGAGAGAGAGAGAGAGAGAGATAAATATATATGTATATATATATAACCAGAATGTGTTATCCATCCAATTTCCAGCACTTCCAGTGAACTACCACCAACCACAGCGAGCTAACTGCTAGGTACATAATTTACTGCGCAAATCACTACCACAGCAAGAGAGAGAGAACCACAGAGAGAGAGAGAGAGAGGAGAGAGAGAGAGAGAGAGAGAGAGAGACATCCGTTGCGTAAGAGATGTTATCTGCCTTATCCCTTCCAGAGCTGCTGACCTTGAAATTTCGAACAAAAGGAGATAATAGCGAAAAAAAAAATCGTGGAGAAAGGTATATTAGGTTAGTGCTGATTCAGTGAGATTTCCCATATGGGAAAGGCTTAGGAACTGGGTGTTGTCTAAGAAAATGTTTTACTTTACATTGTAAGTGGAATATATAATGATTAATTCCTTAATGTCTGCGCATATATATATATATATATATATATATATATATATATATATATATATATATATATATCATATATATTATATACATACATATATATATGTATATATATGAAGATTTAAACTTGCAACCATATATTTCTCACTTCCTTCTGTGCCCCTGTTCACTGGTAAAACATGGACGGATGAAATGTTACAAGGGTATATATACAAAGCATATGTAGGTGTGGCATTAAGTCTCCGATGGTATGCAGGTGACTCTTCCCAAGGAGTAAAGATAAACAATATAAGATATATGTATGTATATATATATGTATATATATATAAGTATACATATATATATATATATATATATATATATATATATATATATATATATATATATATATATATATATATATATCCAACATTCTCGTTGATATATATTTCCATTTACTCAAAGGTTTTTCCTTATATTTTTTGCAGATTGAATCCGAAGGGGAAGCATTGGAAAAAATTATACCTGGTTGTGTTTTCTTGGTACATGAATGGGATCTTTCATAGTGAAAGCTTCCAGCTCTGAGCTGACTCATCGTATGACAAGTTTACACAATATGTCTTATTACTAACATCATTAGATTTCTCTGTTTCTTTAATCCCCAAGAAATATAAGTGTAATGGAATGCCATCTTTAAAGAAAAGTATATCCATAGATGTAATCATACTACTAAATGTTTCTGGGATACGAGTTGATTAGATTGTGATTCTCAGCTTTAAAAGAGTGATGAAAAAATATTTTCTTCAGCCAATATTTTCTGGGAAAATTCAAGCTTAGATCTATCTTTCGGAACTGAGCCGTGTTGTCTAAGAAACCAAAGCACGAGTTAAGGCTTTTAAATAAAATAAAAACTTGATGCTAGAGGGCATTGTAATGATTGAGGGTGGAATCAATATACCAATTTGCACCCCTCTAGCCTCAGAAGTTTTTAAAATCTGAAGGTTGACAGAAAAAAGTGCGGAGAGAAACAGATAAAGTGGGGACGTACTGACAATGCCGGCGCAATAGTTTTCTTTTACAGAAAACTAAAAACTCCGCGTGAAGAATAATCGGCATAAGAAAGGAACAGTAATCAAATTAAGTTCTGCATTTCGTATTTTCTTTGACAGTTGCTTTTTATGGTTTTACAAAGAAGTGAGAACAGATCGCAGAAAACTGATGCCAAAAACCGTTCCTAATTGCTGAAAATCTTAGGATTCCCTTTACCTTTGCATAAAATGACGGAAAATGTTTTCGACACTGTTAAAGATGAAAGTGTTGTCAACTCGCTTTGAACTCCCCCTCCCCCAAAAAAGACGACCAACCACCCGGTTTTACTCTCCGATAAAAATGGTATTTGATTTAACATGAAAATAAAAAAATAAAAAAAGAACAGTCCGAGATACAATTAGAAGCATGCTTTATGTTTTTTCTCTGTGCTAAGATTTTTAAGTAGGGATTATAATACCGCTTATTTGTGTACGTATGTGTGTGTGTGTGTGTGGCTGCGTGCTTACAGATATGTAAGTGCACACACACACACAATATATATATATATATATATATATATATATATATATATATATATATATATATATATATATACATATATAAATATATTTATATATATAATAAATATATATATACATATAACACACACAATGTTATATATTTTATACCACTGAGCTGATTAACAGCTCTCCTAAGGCTGGCCTGAAGGATTAGACTTATTTTACGGCTAAGAACCAATACCTACAGCTTATTGTGGATAATTCCTATCACCAGAAATAAATTCCTCTAACTCTTCATCAATGGCCGGATTTAGGCCTATACTAGTCAACGAAGAGCTACATACACAAAAACATATGCATATATATATATATATATATATATATATATATATATATATATATATATATATATATATATATATATATATATATATATATATATATATATATATATATATATATATATGCGCGTTTTGTACATATGTGGGTACCTATGTCCATCTCATAACCTCAGAAGACATAGGAGAATAAAGAATATTGCCCACTTTGTTTAGAAGAAATCTAAAAAATTATATTTCAATGAAGAAAAAATAAAATAATTTTAAAGTAAGATTCCATTTTTAGTAAGATTCTTATATATATATATATATATATATATATATATATATATATATATATATATATACTGTGTGTATATATATATATGTGTATATATACTGTGTGTATGTGTATGGTGTGTATCACATGTGTAGGCGATCTGTGTGTGTGTTCTTCTTTTAGCAACCCCTCCATTTTTTCCTTCTGTCGAATGATGGTGAATCAAAGCAGAATGAGGCGTTTCCATTTTTTCCCAATTTCAAAAGGGAGATGACCCTTTCATCTATTATCATCGTTAATATCTGTTCCCCTCAGCTGATGCGAGAATAAGGGGAAGGTTTTTGCGTCGGGAGAAATTTTGCTATTGGAATTTTTAATGTATTCATTAAACAATAGTTCCCCTATCCATTGTGCACCAACAGTCACAGGGAATCCAAGTTGATTGTCCTAATTTCTTTTCCCTTTCTGTGTTATTATATGCATCACATTCGCCATTTTATCTTCATCTTTCCTTTCAATAGCTGATAATAATCTTGAAATTTATAAGAATTAATAATTCCTTCGCTATTAAGGCATACATTGATCATATCCTTGGTAAAATCACCGCGATTCTTTTCCTATTTAGAGGTAATGAATATGCCAAATATTTTGCATGGAAAACTTATCTATTAAGCTGGTAAAAGGCTACTTAAGGTCAGATGGCAGTGATGTAATGGTTGCTGCAATGTCAGTTTCCTATTGATGTTGTGTATAAACGTTATACTATTTTTTCTTTCTTTACGGATGATAAACAAATTTCGCAACTTTTACAAAAGGAAAATCTGTGGATGGTCAATAAGTAGGGAAGATTATGGGTAAGGTTACAATTAAAAAACAGATTTCGACCGCTTGTAACGAAAATTGTATCTCGAAGAAAAAGAAGAACGAGGAAAAATTACTTACAAGAGACCTAGTTTTACTTTAACCGGTAAATAAAAATTAATGAAGGCAGTCTCAGCATGCCTTCAGACAATGCATGTGAAAAACTCCAACATCAAGTATTTCTTTATAAACTGATATGAAAGAGCCCAGAAAAAGAAAGAAGAGAGAAGAGAGAGAGAGAGAGAGAGAGAGAGAGAGAGAGAGAGAGAGAGAGAGAGAGAGAGTTAGCTATGCTTGTCAATCAAATTCTCCGAGCAAAATCAATGAAGTCTATATTATTTTTTATAAGAATAATTTGCTTCCTATTCAGAACCTTTCCTGGCGAGCTCAGACCCTCATTGTTCAGCACTAATCAAATATTCCGCGTCTGGCTATTACTTTATCTTGATCCCTCATTATCTTCTTTTGTGGGGAAGGATATCGTCAGCAGTTCCCTCCAGAAAAGGATAATATTTTCGCACAAAGCGAGCGGCCTGTCTCCTGCTCTCTCTCTCTCTCTCTCTGACATATTTTTCCTTTTATTTGTCTCTGATCTGCAGCATTTGTTTCCAGATTCTCTCTCTCTCTTGTTCTCTCCCTCTCTCGGACGCATTTCTTTTAATCTACTATCTTCTTTCATTGCATATTGACTGTTTTCCAATTATATATATATATATATATATATATATATATATATATATATATATATATATATATATATATATATATATATATATATACATATATATATATATATATATATATATATATATATATATATATATATATATATATATATGCATACACACACACACATATATATATATATATATATATATATATATATATATATATATATATATATATACATATACATGTATATATATGTGTTTGTGTGTATTTGTTATCTGGTACGTATCGATTTTCCTTTCTTATTTTTAAACTTGCCTTCCTCTAAGAAATATTTTCTTGTTATTATCTACCCATATCGCTTCTAATGTCATCTCTCTCTCTCTCTCTCTCTCTCTCTCTCTCTCTCTCTCTCTCTCTCTCTCTCTCTCCCTTAGCTAGTTAGTTCCATAGCCTTTTTACTGACCGCATAAAATGGAACTTCACAAAATGAGCACTTTTTCATTCTTTTAAGCATTTCAACAAAAATATTTTATCATTTTCGGAAGACCTGTTTCTGCTCCAATAAAATTTCTGACTCTGTCGTCCATAAAAGGTTCTTTGTTGGCGGGAAAGATTCTCCTTGTCCTATAAGAGGTATATAACTTGATCTGTTTTCTATAATCTTTATGATAAAATCTTTTTTTGTCATAGATTTTTATAGTTTTAATAATGTTTTAATGTTTAAGAAAAGCGTTTCCGATTTGGGAGGAACGGATGCTTTATTTTTGCTTTTAAATTCTCAAAGGAGTAAAGAAAGTAAGTAAGAAGGAGCTTTATAATAACTCATTTATGATAAAAATGAATTTTCCCATTACATTCAAAACTTAAGTCATTGATCTCAGGCTAGGTCTCATTTACTGAAACGGATATTTTAGCCTTATTTTTAAATTCAATAAACATGTTATTTATTACGCATAAAACTTGACTCATAATACTTTCTGCATTTGCTTCGAAGGATCCTCACATGAGTTGGCTGACATTCTTGTACTGAATTAAATAATAAAGTATTATTCGGGAACGAGGGGATGCGGAAATAATTCCAAGCCCGAGATGAATGTGAAACGTACTTTTGTAAACCCCTTGCCTCATTTATAATTTGCTGTCCATCATTTATTTCAGTTATTTTCAATGAAGACAATATTGCCGTCTCTTTTGTATACACGTATTTTTTTTTATCTTGATAAGTCTTATTACTCAAACCCTTATGTAATGATCTGAAATCTTTAAAAACTCTTGTTTGAAAATAAAATACTCCGAGCAACCATGCACTATAGAGAGAAAAAAAAAATTTATTTGATTCCTTTTCTGTCATTCAAATCTGTGCAAAATTCTTGTACAACTAAGCGAGAAATGAATACATTTGTTTTACTGAACGTGATTACGTGACATGCAGTGCAGAGGTCCAGACAGGACTGGAATCCTGGTGTTTTCAGATTCAGCACGGCCCCAGCGTGTCTGGGCACTTTCGGTGCAAATTCAGCTCTGTCAATCTTGTCGAAGGCACCTTGGACACAACCCACGCGTAGGAGAAATAGAGTCAGCATGGAAGTTTCCAGGAGTCTTGTAAGGCTATAGACCCGGATTTTAAGGAATGTAACTGAGGTGATGTATGTTCGTTTGTTCGAGTGGGAGTGGCCGATAAGGCAAGTACGAGATCTTTTATGAAAATATGGGGCATTGTTGTCGCTGGAGCTGGTTGTGATAGACGGTGAAAATCCAAGCTGCCAGTTACCCGTTGAAATTTTAAACAGTTGTGAACATTCAATGCCTTGCCGGGTATTTTATTATTTCGTTTGATGTCTTTGAAATTTTTTATTATCTACGCATTTTCTTTATAGAGTTTTGTAATGTTATGGGAAATATCCCACATTATTTCATGTTGGGCTAATATGAATGTTTCTTTTTTTGACAGATGTATCGTGGATAAACCACGCACAGGTGTGCAAAAGCATGGGCAATGGTCTGGGTGACTGTTTAGACATCTGTCTTAATTGAGTTATGACTAATGGACTTTTGTATTAGTATGGAACACTTAGTGTCACTGTGTGGGAGAAAGGAATTTGGTCTCTCTTTAGCTATAGCTTATGTTTATTGACGTTGGAGGTGTGGGTTTAATAATTTGCCATTAGCTCATTGTTCATTTAACCAGTCTCATGTTGAGTTTGCGAAATAAAGTCTATTTTTGTATCTGAAGTTTAATTAAACATACCCGTTTAGATGTAGGACTGTATTAGAGCTCATGAGAGACACATAAACAAAGCCACTCCAACATCTTCTAAAAAAAAGAAAAAAAAAAAAACAGCAGACATCTCACACGTCTCGAACTGTCGACCTAAACCGCCAAGTTCTCCTCGCTGCTGGAGAAAGGGAGCTGGGGATTGGTACGAAACACGTACACATCGTTACCGGGGTCTAAGCGATGTCAGGCAGGGCAGCCGATCGAGGCTACGGCCTACCCCAACGCCAAATCAAAGTCCTTCGAAGAGAGACATCGTTTTATAAAAATGGGAAAAAGCACGTTAAAACGAAGAAGAAGATTAGAGCTCATGAGAGCGAGAGAGAGAGAGAGAGAGAGACAGAGAGAGACGTTTTCCTAAGTCAGCTACCAGCGTGAGCGACTTTTCCCGAAGGTAAGTGCAAACAAGGATGTATGGGTGTCCTTCCATACAACACATTTATTGTTCCCTAACTGCATTCTTTACTTTTAAGAGGTCCGTAGCTTGTTCGGTGCAAACAACGGCAGAATGAAAATAGTTTCAGCTGTTTTTAATTGTAATGCAGAGACCTTTCTCACCGAGTTTTAGATTTTGATGGAATTCGTTCATATGGTATAATCCAAAGTCTAAAAATCTACTTGGGTGCTCAGTAAAGAATCCTTTTTTTTTTTTAACAGCGAGCTGTCTTTTATGATATTGTTTAAGTATTATTGCATGCCATCAATGTAATATATATATATATATATATATATATATATATATATATATATATATATATATACACACATTTATTATATGTAGTATATTCATGTACATATAGATATATATGCATATATACATATATATATAAATATATATATGTATATATATACATATATATACATATTTATATACTGTATATGTGTGTGTGTGTATATGTTTGTGCCTGTATGTATATATAACCGTAAAATTTTTTACCAGGGATTAAATATATATTTTTTTGTGTGTATGAGGTGATATATCTATTCTAAACATAAAGAAATAACGCAAATCAGTTTTCCCGTATGCACTAAGAAAAACTGACGAAACATGTTATACACAAATCTGAAAGAAAAACCGAACATTGGGGAAAATCAAGCAATCCAGAATAAATGAGACCGAAAATGATTTAGGTGTCGCCGAGTACGATTGCTTTAATGACCTCTAATTAACAACGAGGTGATTATCATTAATGAATGCATGAAAGTTTAGGGAATTTGAAATGAAAGAAGAAAGCGGAGGAGGAGGAGGAGGAGGAGGAGGAGGAAGAATGATCATGATAGAGATTTATTTGCAATCATTCTATTCGTTTTAGATTGACTATGATTCGCGTTGAGCGTTTCTTGATTCGGAGCAGGTTATTTAGTTGCATGTCAATACACGTGCATGAATACAAGTGCCTCTTTACAGAGGGTGTTACTCTTTCGACAGCTGTCTTTATGATTTATCCGATATATATATATATATATATATATATATATATATATATATATATATATATATATATATATATATATATATATCTGTCTTATATGATCAGATATATACTGTATATATATGATATATATATATATATATATATATATATATATATATATATATATATATATATATATATATATATACTGTATATATATATAAATATATATACATGTGTATATATATATAAATATATATATATATATATAATATTTAGTTAAATGTAATTAATTTTTAAATGAATTTTTTATGAATTTTACATTCTAGCCACCTAATAAACCCTACGTCTTGAATAACGTATCGAGTGTTGTATAAACCATTGACAAAAAACGGTTCTTCTACCTTCACGTGGTGTCCGAACTAAAAGCTTTTTGTTGTCACTTTGCCCAAGTAAGAAAGATTAATCAATGGTTTTCCGCTTGTGAATTATGAAAAGGAGTGGAGGTTATTTGCAGTTTTTTATACAGAATTCTAGAGAAAAGTAATCATTCCGACATGAGTTTATGCCTATCATCACCATTCGAAAAACGTATTTTTAAAATTTTGTTTGTTTGTTATAATATATAGAAATCTGCTAGCTTCGTCGGAACATCGTATATCTTAAAAAAGGAAATATATCTTACTTCTAACGTAATCGATTAATAGCATAATTTTCAAGTATTTCAAAAAAATAAAACACGTGGACAAAAGAGAAATATCCGAAAACAACATCAAATATTTTATCTGTAAACAATTGGCAATTTTCTGTATGAACAACCAGATGTGAACGTTTGATTGGGGGGAAATTGGAAATATCTTTTACTGAAACAGCCAATTGTTACCAGAACTATGGTATTTCGGTCCATGGAAAATTATGAATCCAATTTTACCATTAATTCTCGTATGCTTCTAAACGCTATTGGTGATCAGTATTGGAACTGTCTATCTGTCTGTCTATCTATCTATCTATCTACTTAATTTGTTTTGATCTAGCAGGGTCTCCGCTCCTCTGTCCATTATATATATATATATATATATATATATATATATATATATATATATATATATATATATATATACATATATATATATATATATATATATATATATATATATATATATATATATATATATATATATATATATATATATATATATATATATACAGGTGCAACATAAGTAACGCCCTTTTTAATTTTATATCTTATAATGTATATTTTCTTTATTATTTTCTTTAATTTATTTGCTAAATTTTCATTTTTTCAGATATTTTATACAACCATGAGATTAACAAAGGAACAGAGAGTAAAAGCAATTCAATTGTACTATCAAAATAATAAAAATGGTGCTGAAACCGCAAGATTGTTATCAGCTGAATTTAACATCCCAAGGGTGCAAAGCCGAAATATCACAAGCTTGATTAGAAAATTTGACTCCACAGGAAGTGTAAGTGATGCTCAAAGAGCGGGTAGGCCAGTTGTTGCAACAAGCTTAGAAAAGTCCAATGAACTACAAGAATCGTTGCTGCGTTCTCCTCAAAAATCCAGTAGGCGTCTTTCTGCAGAGTTAGCAATTAGTATTTGTATTGAACATTATTGAACCGAATAAGCATTATATTAATTTTGTTAATATATTATATTAATCTATTAGGCAATACATTCGTGTTCGAAAAAATAAAGGATAATCAAAAAGGCTTTAATTTTGTTCCACTTAAACAAAGGGCGTTGCTCATCCCGCACCCTGTATATATATATATATATATATATATATATATATATATATATATATATATATATATATATATATATATATATATATATATATATATATATATATATATATATATATATATATATATATATATATATATATATATATATATATATATATATATATATATATATATATATATGTATATATATGTATAATTGTATATATATATATATATATATATATATATATATATATGTGTGTGTGTGTGATGAGAGAGAGAGAGAGAGAGAGAGAGAGAGATATTTAGTTAGGTAGGCATGAATATAACTGCTTTTATCCAAGGCAATCCCGTACCCAATTTTTTCCGTGAATCAAGTTGGCGATTTTTCAACCAACAAAGAGAAGGCAATTCCCCTTTTTTGCCGGTTTGGAAAGGGCGAACACCCTTTCATCTATTATCATTGCCGATATTAGTTCCCCTCAGCCAATGCGAGGGTGAGGGGAAGCTTCCGTAGGATGACATTTTATAGCACTTCCAGAAAATTTAGGCATCTGTGTTCCCCGCTGCGTTATTGCATATTTATTCCAGCGCTCTAATGTGCAAACATTTTCCGTTCTTTGTATGTTACATTATATCCCCGATATTATTAATAAACGACACAATGGTGTACTTGCGTGTATTATTATTTTATTCCACTGATTTTTAGAGTGGTACTAGCTGGGCATAAGTAACGTATAAGACTCAGAATTGAACGTAATTCACATTGCATGTTTCCGCATCAACAAGAGCTTAGATTTTAACAGGCTTTTTTATGTTTTGTCTTAGTCTTCTCTGACTAATGGTTTAGAGGGTGGGGTCCGGGCTGCATCCTGCTTCCTTAGGAGTTTATCAATGGCGAGCTCCTTTTAACGTTCCTTTTATGCGATATAATACAGGTAACGGTATCTCTCTCTCTCTCTCTCTCTCTCTCTCTCTCTCTCTCTCTCCTCCACTCAGGAGTCCCACGGTGTACTTAGTCCTGTGTGCTCTTTAACAGAGGTCTGCCTGGTAGAGGTGCCAATATCAGCCTTTCCAACGTTATACGGTAGTCCCAGGGTAATTTTGTCGGCTCGTTTATGATCTCGTCTTTTACATAGAATTTCCTACACTTGGACGAGATATTAGTTCCATCTATTGCTTTTTAAATGTATCTTGTTCTCAGAGCCTGAGCTTGTTCTGCATTTACAATTCCTTCTTTTTCTTTCTTAAGTTCCCCATTATGGCCACTGCCACGTTTCATTGTTGGACAGTTCTTCAGTTTGTCTTATGAATTTTCCATGCATTGGTTGTCTGCACTATTTCTCCAGTCTCTTTTTTGTTCTCCTATTGTTTATAGCTCTGGGTCGTCATCCTCCTTAATCCGCTCTGGTACTCAAAGGTCATCCCAGGGTTCTGCTTTCAGTGTTGGCACAATATTCTATGCTGAGTTGTTTATTTCCTACTTCTCTACGTGAAGTGTACAGCCTATCTATATTCATTCTGTGGTGCAGTGCTTGGTACATGTTCGTTATCTTTCTAGCCTATATTGCAAATCTCTGAATTTTTCATCAGTGTCTAAGCCTTTCACCATGTTTCCAGAGTTAGGTTTAGACTTGAGAATTACATGAGTTCTTTCTAGATCTTGTGCTTCATCTCTTCGTGTATCATTGCATCTCCTTTTAATATCTCCACAGAATATTATTCATTTACAAATATGTGAGTCATTTGCTCTTTCAAGAACAATCTGTACCAACTGGAAAACACAAAACCTTTGCCCTATATTTAGATCTGTAGGTGCTTGGGAATATAATATATATATATATATATATATATATATATATATATATATATATATATATATATATATATATATATATATATATATCCCATTTCCTCATTTATGTAGTGACGGAATGGATTAGTTAATTACAGTGACTATTGTCATGAACTAAAGAATTTAGTTTATCACAAAATATATTTTTGAATTCTTTATTAAAGCAATTGATTGTATTAAAATAGTAGATAAAAATATTTAGTTACAGGAAATGAAACAGACACACACCCACAGTATATATATATATATATATATATATATATATATATATATATATATATATATATATATACATATATAAATATATATATATGTTAGAGAGAGAGAGAGAGATAGAGAGATGCCGTTAACTGTATTATATCTTTAACTCTTTCCCAAGCATCCAAAATGCTTTACAACTTTTATTCTTGTACATTTGTGTGTTTTAGCGATGATTTTTGTCACCAACCTAATTTTTAACAATACCAGGCATCCAGACTTTCCCTTATTTTATCTAAGTGAGCTGTAGTAAAGGCATATTTATCGCTTGTAGGTCGGCGTCAATAACCTAGGTGTTGTCACGCCAGTCGTAAGACAAATCAATCATCGCTTGTAGACTGTAGATTCCCTAAGAACTTGAGTAGGCAAACAATTTTACTCTAGGTTCTTGTTTTCGTCCTTTATTTAGTTAAATTTAATAGCTTTTAATTCTAAAGTAGATTTTGTTTGACAGTTTGACATACTATACTCAGTTCCTGTATTAAGTATGCCCGTTTACTTATGTACTCAGTGATTTTATATAATATGCACACAGACATACACACACTCATGATATATATATATAAATATATTATATAAAATCGTGTGTGTGTGTGTGTGTGTGCCACACTCATATATATACAATATCTATACCTATCTATCTATCTATCTATTTATATATATATATATATATATATATATATATATATATATATATATATATATATATATATATATATATATATATATATATATATATATATATAGGTTACATAAGTAGAGCAGGTGGAGAGAGCGAGATGATTCCCCCAAAATAGCCAGGAAGGCGTCTCCCAGAGCCTAGAATCCCAACCCAGACATCGTGCCCATTGGCCTGTATCCAAAACCACCGTATGTTTACTCTCATCATCATCCCATTCACCTCAGTACTCACTCCGAAACGCCCAGCGAAGCCTCGTAGCGTGAAATAGATCGCTTGCGTCCGCGATGACTGAATATTTACCGTAGATAAACGGAAAGAAAAAAACTAATTGCTGTGTCTAGAGATGACCTTCGCAACTGAGGCTTTCGTTACTCTTCTCTTGACTTTACTTGCGATCTGTTGCGAGGGGCTGAAATATGTAGATC
>NC_089746.1:59086511-59089011 GCF_040412425.1 Macrobrachium rosenbergii | reverse complement strand
CATACATATATAAATATATATGTATTATATGTCTGTATATATTGTGTATATAAATATGTATACATATACATATATATATATATGTATGTATGTATGTATATATATATACATATATATAATGCATATATAATATACCATATATATATATGTGTGTGTGTGTGTGTGTGTCTGTGTGTGTGTGTGTACAAATGTCTGTGTTTCCTATTCATAGTTCACTTATTTTGACACATCACTCTTTTTACTTAAAACTTCATTAACAAAGAATTATAAGCTAATTTTTATATTACACTGGGAAAATTTATGATGTCTTATAAATATGAAAGCTGGGGTCTACGATCTATAAAACAGTTTAACAAAAAACAAAGATGAGGAAAGACTGTTTTTTATTTGTATAATAATTTAGAAATCATAAAATGCCTCATGAACTGCTAATTTATGAATAATAACGATGAAAGTCAAATAGCATTTCAGTTTCACTGAATAATTTTTCTTTTATTTTATTCTGATGGGTAATTAAACAATTTCTCTCAGGTTAATCGTTCCTGAATACGGTGGACATACTTACAATGGTTCTTCGTTTGTTTAACAAACATTACTCTGAGTTTATTTCATTTTATGTCCTCTCATTAAAACGTTTTTTTTTTGTTACAGCATGTCAGGCTCTTTGATTTATATTTATGCAGCATATATTTTTTCAGCAATTAACTTTTACACATCCCGTTTCAGGTACGAAAACATTGAAGAATATTTTGGAACAGAAGCAACGAATACAAGTTATTTCAACTTTCCGGTATATAATTTATGTATATATATATATATATATATATATATATATATATATATATATATATATATATATATATATACGAGTATATATTATATATATATATATATATATATATATATATATATATATATATATATATATATATATATATATATATATATATATATATATATATATATATAGCAATAATCAGCAATAGTATTTATATGATGGATACGTTTGCATTAAGACGTTTCTGTTTACTAATAACGTTGGTAATAACATTGCTTTCACTGAATTATTTCAGTTGCAATTATTCATATTTGGTTTCATAGCATTATTTAATCACGGCTTACATCATATAGGCCTTGCCACAGTCACTATCAGCGGCATTACTTTGATTACTAATGTGGCGACTGCTCCATTGAACCATTACTGATTTTGTTGATATAGAAATCACCAGTGCTGCTAATACTTTTCCTTTGAAATGTTCACGATTAATGTTGGTTTCGCTATTGACCATTACAAGTATTATTCCTGCTGCTGCAACAATAACTATTATATTTAATATATCAACATTACTGCTACTATTGTCGCTATATAATGCTACTACTACAACTATTACTGCAAACATATCCGTTATGTAAATACTATTGCTGATTGTTGCTATTCGTTCTATTGTAACTATAACTATTTCTATTATTACTGCACATACTACGACAAGTTTTATCATTATTATTATTATTAAAATATTATTATTATTACTCTGAATGGTATATTGTTACCTAATATTCCTAATTATGCCACACATAACATATACTATCATCGCGACCATATGTAATGGGAGGGCATTTTTGTAGGCCTAAGCGTGGGAGCTGCCCAGCTCATTGTCAGCCATGAGGCAGCCACCGGCAGGAGGGTCTTTGCCGTCGGGACAGACGCCCCTTCCATCGACCACGGTCCTTCGGAGGACTTCAAAGCCCAGCAAACGTTGTTCGAAGCCAATATTTATGGAATCGAATCCGTGGCGAATTTAGATGTACGTAATGGTGATATAATGATAATGGTTATTATTATTATTATTATTATTATTATTATTATTATTATTACTAAATGACGCTTCCGGTCATCTACAGGCAAACAATAGGAGAGGCCATTATCTTGTTTATCGAGTCTATTAGAGTTATTAAATTGAATTAGATTCATTGTTTAGAACCTACGTTGTCTGTAATGAATAATAATTAAATAATACTATTTGTTTACATAAATAGGCACACATATTCTTCGAAGAGTCATTTTAATAAATGATAATCGTCAAACTGAATCTAATTCAATTTTATGACTTCAATATTCCTTAATACTGTAGAAATAATCATATTATCTAAAGGATTTCATTCTGCGATAACTCTCGCATAAAACTATCAGATATTCTTTGAAGAACATTTATAAATTAATTATGCATCATTATCTGGAATAATTTAAAAATGAAAATGATTCAATTTTATGACTTCAGTATCCCTTTATACTTTAGAAACGATCATGTTTTCTTATGGATTTTATTTGGCAATAACTCTTATACAAAACTCTATCAGATTCTTTGCAGTGTATTTATAAACGAGCTTGAAGGCGCGCACTATGCTGCACTTGAACCCGGTGCTGCCAGTCATGGCTCCCCTACCCTCCTGATCCCCTACCTACCCATCCCCAGCCGGGGCGGACAAACAGATTCGCAGG